>NW_026251785.1:0-169004 GCF_025024155.1 Gamsiella multidivaricata
TTCAATGCAGAGACCAACCTATGGGCCTGTCAATATCTTGCCACCATCCGGATCAGTCTCAACAACAACACGCCCACAGAAGGCAGGCGATCCACCATATCATTATAACCGTCCCCGTACACCTTATTTCAGCACCAGGATAGTGGCCAACATCACAGGGTATGTGGAATTGCCGCGGGTAGCTGCCATGTCAGTACAGGACGTCAAGAACTTGAGAGACGCGCATCAAATTTACGTTCAAGGAAAGCAGATTCCAAAGCCAGTCCTATCCTTTGACGATTGCCGCCTTCCTTCAATAATGCATGCGAACCTTATCGAGAACGGATACATTCAACCGCGCGGGGCTCAAATGCAGGTCGTTCCAGCAGGTCTATGTGGGCGGGACATGATCGTATCGGCGGAAACAGGAGCAGGAAAGACAGCAGGGTTCTTGATCCCTGTTTTGACTCATGCCTACGGCCTGTCCCAGTTGCCAGGAGAAGCAATGGAGGGTCCATATGCCCTGGTATTGACGCCAACCCGAGAATTGGCCATCCAGATCGAGGAGATTATTAAGTCCATGGTCAAAGGCATGCCCAATATGCGTACGGCATCACTTATAGGTGGCCAAGCCATGGCGAACCAGGTTCACCGACTGAAGCAAAACATCCAGGTCGCCATCGCAACACCTGGGCGGTTGGTGGATATTCTAGCTAGGCATGGTGAAATATCGTTCTCCAACGTGTTTTGCCTTGTCCTAGACGAGGTGGATCTAATGTTCAGTATGGGCTTTCGGAAGCAAGTAGTACGAATCCTCAATGTCCTCCCGGAACCGCCCAGTGGAAGGCAGACCATTATGTGTTCAGCCACGATCTCGAAACAGATCGAACAGTTTACTGCGAAGCTATTGCACAACGCCATCAACATCCGCATTGGCGATATCAAGAAGAAGGTTCTCAAGGACGATCAATCCTGCGCCCGCATCTCGAGCGTATTTTCGCCATCATCGCAGATCAAGCAAACAATCCTCTGGGTCGAGAACGCCTCCAAGATGAAGCAATTGTTATCGCTTCTTCATGACCCTACTTATTTTCGTCCGCCAGTCTTGATTTTCGTCGAATCTCGAGTGGGAGCTGAGCTTTTGGCTCATGCGATCCAAGTGAAATGCCCTTCCATTACCGCAGTATCAATGCACGGAGACAGGTCTCATGACGAGCGATCGGCCATTATAAAGTCGATCTTGGATGGCACCGTTCCTGTGGTTGTTGCAACGGGACTCCTGGCTCGAGGATTGGATCTTAAGGTTGCGACGGTTATCAACTTTGACATGGCTCCATCCATTCAGGAGTACGTCCACCGTGTGGGGAGAGCGAACCCTGACGCTGCAACCAAAGCCGCCGCTGGGATCCGAAGAGGCCCAAAACTGGGCGGAATGGCCTGGGCAATCACGTTTATCAACAACGACCATTATTCGCTCCTCGGCGAGTTTGCCAACATGCTTCATGGATTGGCTTTTGAGCAAGTAACGCCGCTTCCGATCCAATTGAAGCAGCTCGTGGTCGCCACTCCTCCCATGCAAAACTCTGGACAAACATCGAGCCGATCAGCTCAGAAGGGACCTGGTGCAGCAAAGACATTCAAGTCCACTCCTCCAAAGCGCAAGGCTAACTCATCTCAATGCCAGCAGGGTCAGCATAGATATTCGGGGCAAAGGGGCAAGAAGCGCAAGCGAGCCTAACGATTCAACCTTTTATTGAAAATAAAGTTATGGTGGCAAATCGTGGCAGTGAAGAAAAAAGCGAGGGAAAAATGACAACAGTCCCGGGTTGGGATGACAAAATAAAAAAAAAAGGATACTTCGGAAGGAATGCCTCCTTTTTCACTTTGACATCGACCATTCCCGAATCCACTCCACAGGAATAGACATGTTGAATGCCGCAGGAACTTTGCTATGGCACCATGCCACGATTAATGCCACCAGAGCAGGACAACTTCTTGCTAGAAACACTCAACAGTACATCCCTTCCGTGCCTCTCGTGCCACACCGATTCTGCAATCACGCCTCTGTCCAGTACAAGCATGCCCAGGCCAGGAACCTGTCTATGCGGTCATGGAGGATTATTAAGGATAGAGATACGTTTACGCGATCGGCCAAAGCAATTAGTGTACATCAACAGCAGAGGCGTCGACCTCATGGACCAGCAGGTATTACACTCGGATCAAGTCCAATGCACCTATCAACCGCAGTGACGCAACAGCTCGATGACACCAAGACACAGGCGGCACCTCTTGCAGCACCTGGCACCTGGTTGGACCGCATGCCAAAATCTATTCAGCCCTATCTGTATTTGACACGTATCGATAAGCCGATCGGAACGTGGTTGCTTTATTGGCCTTGTGGTAAGTGATTCTACTTTCAGTTTGTATGAAATTGTTATAACAATTGTCATGTCTGGTGATATCAATTCGCGGCTTTTATTCTCATAGCGTGGGGAATCACCATGGCCTCTTATAGTGCTCATCTGCCATGGACTTCAACACTCTACACCATTGGACTGTTTGGGACAGGAGCCATTATCATGCGTGGAGCAGGCTGCACCATTAATGACCTCTGGGATCGGAACATTGACAAAAAGGTGGAGCGGACAAAAGTCAGGCCATTGGCTTCCGGCGCTGTCACGCCGTCGCAAGCAATCGCCTTTCTAGGCTTGCAGCTTGGTGCAGGATTAGCTGTTTTGACTCAGCTCAACATGTACAGGTAAAGAGGCACCGATTGCAACACTGTCATAAAGTGTCCTTGACGTATAGTATTAATATCCCTTTATCATTCAACCGTATAGTGTATTGCTGGGGGCATCTTCATTATCGCTAGTGGTGACGTACCCTGCAATGAAGCGTATCACCTATTGGCCGCAGGTCGTTTTAGGCCTGGCCTTTAATTGGGGTGCCTTGCTAGGGTCTTCTGCCATGCTAGGCGCAACGAATTGGCAGGTCGCTCTTCCATTATACATCTCTGGAGTGTGCTGGACGCTTGTGTACGATACCATCTATGCTCATCAGGACAAGAAAGATGATATCAAGATTGGTGTCAAGTCCACTGCATTACGATTCGGAGACAAGACAGCTGAATACCTGACTGGGTTCTCAGCAGGCATGGTGTCCCTTTTGGCACTAGCGGGCTATATGAACGACCAAGGGCCGTTGTTCTATGCCCTCTCGGTTGGCGGAGCAACAGCCCATCTGACATGGCAGCTCAAGACAGTTAATTATGAGAACCCGGCGGACTGTTGGAGCAAATTTGCAAGCAACAAGTGGACGGGCGCCTTGGTGTTCAGCGGTATTGCTGGAGACTACGTGAGCCGAGTGCTGATGTAGATGCAAATAAATAGAATTTAGACATTATCTGTTTTATGGGGCTGGCGGTACTTGATCGCCCAATCATCCTGGGATTTTTTGCAGCTGATGCATGGGTGCCGGCGGGGACTAGTTTGCGGGTCTTGGGGGCGTTTCCCCTCCCCCCTGTGTAACGTTATTCTCCACGAGTCTCATGTAAGCACGGTTTGTGCAACATCAACAAGGTTTCAGAATCATTTATATGGGATAACTGAAAATGTACGCGCGCATGTGTATCGTGAAGACCAGCAGTGATAGCTAGTAAAGGATTATTATTGCCCGCATATGTTACGGTATTAGTGCTTCATAAAATGGTGTGATTATCCAAGGTGTATCGCGATATTATGGGTGGCTGGCTATACTATAGTTATGAAGATAAAGTACCGATAGAACAAAGAAGAAATTCTACACCATTGCGTCTAGGAATATAAATATCTAGTACGGGGTCAGCAGCGGAGACCAGAAGCATAGAAAGCTGAGGCACCCCCGAGGCCCTGCAGGCAGTCCCTTCGTTCAGGAGCACCAGGACGGATGGCCATCATTCCGATGTTGTCTGCATCTGTGAATTCTAGTACCATCTAACTCATTTTCAATCATTTGAAATATACCATTCCCAACTCCAAGGTTGCCGTCTGGGAACAATGGCGAAATCGGAATGGACCCTTTTTTCGCTACGTTAAAGTTTTCTGTGGCGAGGATCGCTGCCGCCATCCTTATATATTACCAAATTGACACTGTTTCTTGTCGCATTGCATTTTCTTTTCACTTCACCACAATGACATGCCTAAAAGTTCTTACACAAGTCGTCGTCGTCGTAGCTCTATCAGTAGCTCGGACACATGGATCGCCCTCACCTGCTACTCTATCGACCAGCGTCAACTTGACCCCTGTGGCACCGGTTGTTTCTAGTAATGTTACTGAAGGATTTTGCCGCAATCATCCTGGCGGTGGCAAATGTCCCGAGTATGCCCCATGTTGTCTCAATGGCTACTGTTCCGGTGAGTATACTATATCTAATGCAATTGCTTGAGGCATAGCTTCTGTTCCTGAAACATCTAATTTCTGACAAGTTGCCAAAATAATTGCTCTTTGAAGACGATCCCCGGTATTGTTCGGTCGGATGCCAGCCAAAGAACTCTTGGAAGGAGACTAGCTGCTTTCCTCAAACATACTGCTCAAATATTCATGAGGTATATACTGATGGCGCAAACAATCCGTGTTTGATGCAATCTCAGTAATCTAATGTGCTGACCTTAGCCTGGTTCTCACCCGAAAATTCAGGAGTTTGACCAGCCGAGGTTAGCAATCTTAAGAACTTTCGATGGCAATCCCAATGACTACGACTTTAGTAGGTGTATGCCGTTCAAAGCTTTTTATCAATTACAAATGACAAACACCTTCATTGCACGCAATGTTGTTAACACGAACACGACCGTTGTACCACAGCAATCGATTATAACGCTGACAGCGTGGCCGTGCAAGACTCGAAACTCAAAATTGCAATGAAGCTGGACAGCGTTCCCAATTCTTACGGTCGTCCCCAAGGCCTAGGTTCTGTAGTTTCAACCACACGTTTCATGCAATATGGCAAAGTTGCGGCTCGAATCAAGACCGGATCTAGCTCTCCAGGAGTGGTGTCTGCTTTCATTATTCGGAATGAGGACCCAGGTGATGAGATCGACTTTGAGTTTGTGGGACGCGATCCTTCTGAAGCACAGACCAATTTTTATTACAGGACTCCGCCAGATATGAACACGACCCTGATCGACTACAGCAACTCAGGCAAGGAACCACTGGGAGTGAACACGGTGCTGGATTTCCATGACTACGAAATTGAATGGATGCCAGATTACCTCATATGGAGGGTCGATGGTAAGGTCATCCGAAGCATATTCAAAAACCAGACAAAGAACGATTTTGATCCTGTATCTGGCGCTTCCATCATCGACCAAGCAACAGGACAGATTAGAAAGAAATATCCATCAACACCGGCAAGGATTCAGTTCGGGATCTGGGATGGAGGCCAAGGACAGGAGGGTACGGCTGCCTGGGCGGGCCATCCGACGGATTGGTCCAAAACAAACCAGATGTATGAGATTCAAGTCGATTATATCGATATTCAATGTTGTAAGTTTGCAGTCTCTATTTTTTGCTATGCCCTTCCCCTTTATAAATCTTGTCTTGCTGACGATGACTCTTGCCCTTCCCTTGCCCTAAACTTGTTCTGTTTCGACGGACAGTTTATACCGGAAACGGGACTCTGAAATGGCCCCCGCCTGGATATGGTCCGACTAAGACCCACGCGGGCCCATACTATACTCCGGGTCTCGACGGCTTGCCATCGAATGCTGGTGATAGCCACTACAACGAAAACCTCCCATTGCACCCCTATGTGCCATTTTACAAGAATCCAAAGTTGATAGTCCCCGCAGGGTGTCTGCTGGGCATTGCGCTCATTGCTGCCGCAGCAATCGAGGTTACGAAACGACGTCGTCTAGCCAGAGTGCGTTGGCAGTGAACAGAAGGATGGTGCACAATGAGACCACAACAAATAGTTCATCAGCATGGCATATATAGTTTTATTTGTTTACTCCTATTCTAGCAGCTAATATGTACATGATAGCATGGGCAGTGCTCAACAGCATTCGTCGGCTATAGCTAACGTTATGATCAAAGTAGAAGATGGCAGGCACCTGCTGATCCACACTATGCGATGTTACTCCTTTTTCCCTGTACAATGGCTAGAAGAGTGAAAATGCGTGCGCTTGAGAGAGAGAATGGGCAACACTTTGAGGACGTCATGAGAATGAGTTTAGGCGGGGACGAATGGAGCCCTTTGTCTCCGTCGGAAAGACTGGGTCCGATCTCTCCGCCCTATTTTGGTTCTGATGCTCTCTCATCCAACGGACCATGCCAGACGCAGCCATCTAAGATGTCATATGGAGAGCGGAGGGGAGAGGTAATAAAGCGCGCGAGCAGGAGCAGATGAAGGCTGAAGTACACGATCTGTCTCGTTTGTCTCCTGCTGGGGCCCATTTAGCGTTTGAGTCCTATCCCAAAAATAAAGTGGTTGAGCATCGCTTCAGTCCCCACTCTTCTTTCTTTCTTCCTTGCGTTTTCCCACTCTCGATCTTATCCGATCCATCGCTTCTCCTCCATTCTCTCTCATCTTTCCTCTTCCTATTCTTCATCCCCTCTCTTCCCCACGCTCTCTTTATCTCCTTCTCTCGCACTGCTCTCCCCTCTCCCCTCTCCCTCTCCCTCTCCCAACTTCCTCTCCCCACTCCCTCTCTCCACTCCCTCTCCCCACTCCCTCTCTTTATTTCATTTCTCGCACTGTACCTGAGACCTTTTTTTGTGGAACAAACTTAAAGCAATTTTAGCAACATCTCTATCTCTTCCCTCTCACATACTGCCTATATCCACTCTGTCTTGTCCATTCTCATCCCCATTCACCATCATCCCCTTCATCTGTCCTGAGCACCAATGCCGAGCGGACAGGACCACCCCGCACACCAGGAGACAGCAGCTCCTGCAGCTGCTGGCCCTCGTATCGAACAGCCCTCAGCCCTGCCTGCAATGACCTTCCGCCCCCACCACCTCAAAGCTCAGGAGCTGAAACACACCCACTCGTACTCTTCCATGTCCTCCTACGCATCCTCCGTCGGATCCAACAGCGATGACAATTCCTCCCCCACCTCCTCTTCAGAGGAGGAGAGGACCGTCGCCGCCAAGAAAGCTGCCTCGGCCTCGAAGCGTAACAACGAGCGCAGGCCCGGTGGAGGCACTCCACTCCGACCTGCTGGAAAGGCGCAAGATTGGTATTCTGGAGGGCGGATCTCCTCCAACGGACGTTGGTTCCGAGACTCATTAAACAGGACACTGCTGCTTCGAGGTGTCAACCTTTGCGGGAGCTCAAAGCTGCCGACTACCCCCAACGGAAGCTCGCATCTAAACGAGGGGTTCTTTGACCACCGCAACGTTTGCTTCTTGGGCCGACCCTTTCCACGAGATCAAGCAGACGAACACTTTTCGAGACTGAAGCGATGGGGCCTGACCTTTGTGCGGTTATTGGTTCCCTGGGAAGCATTAGAGCACTCTGGGCCGTAAGTCATCAATGATTGCTGATCTGCCAAGCTTTGATAGTGGAACATTTTTTTTTTTTTTTGTTTGCGGCTCATTGGATGGTACCGATTGCCGAAACGCTCTTCTCCTTTCCTTCCTCCCTTCCTTCGAACCTTCAGGCCACCAATGGTCCTGTTAATCGTACCACACATTTTGTTATCAATTCCTTGCGGCCTTACTACAGTCTTGCAGTGCTCACACGAGATGCCCTCCAAACATATATCATGCAGACATTCATGCTTATTTGTTAGGCTTCAAACAAACGAATTATCGCGATAGCTTCTGCGAGAGGGTGAAGGAAGGTTTGGCAAACGTAAAACTGTAATCCATCCTCCGCTCTCGATGAACCAAGGGACACATTCGAATTTCGGATTTAAATATATCGTTTTGCATAATTGGGTGCAGGCGTGTGTGTGTCGTGCATTTGCAATTAAAAGAAGCGGAAATGAACAAAAGCCGTCTGGATGTAGACTGGCTAATAATGAATCCCCTTTGTTTTATTGTTTTATTGCAGTGGAATATACGACGACAAGTTTATCGACTCGTTGGTCGAGCTGATTGAGCTTATGCCCAAGTACGGCATCAAGTGCTTCATCGATCCACATCAGGACTGCTGGTCCCGGTTTTCTGGTGGGTCAGGAGCACCAGGATGGACTTTTGAGGCAGCTGGACTGGACATGACAAAGTTCAAGGCCACAGGAGCAGCCTACGTTCATAACACGAACCAATATCCTGGGGATTCACCGCCCATGGTCTGGCCTACCAACTACACCAAACTCGCTGCCAGCACCATGTTCACGCTCTTCTGGGCAGGAGACACATTTGCACCCAACAAGACATACCAAGGAGAGCCGATTCAGCAGTTCCTGCAAAATAGATACCTGGAGTGCTACAACTACCTCGCAAGGTGAGTAGAGTCTCATGCAGGCGGTCTGTTGAACTGTCTTTCAAGCAACTCATCATCCTAACAACTCGTCTTTTTTTTTTCTCTCGTAAAAACAATGGTTATTGAAAAATAGACGACTGTGCCATCTTGACGCGGTCATCGGCTTCGAGATCATGAATGAGCCCCAGTAAGTGTTCTACTCCCATCTCTTCGGACTCTTTCAGGTATAGTTGCCATTTCATCCTTTATCGACTAACCTGAACATTTCTTTTGATCTATATAGTCCCGGATACATCGGCTTGGAAAATCTCAAACAGTACGACTTCAACTCAAACCTGATTTTTGGCGACTCGCCCTCAGCGCTGGAAGGATTTGCTTTGGGGGATGGCATGACGGTGCCGATCGAAGTTTGGGTCAAGTCGTGGCCGCTCCCGACAAAGAAGCACAGGACGCGTTTGATCAACACGGAAAAGGAGTCGGCATGGCTCGAAGGAGAGTGTCTCTGGAAGCAGCACGGTGTGTGGAGCGTGAATCCCAAGACAGGACAGCCTCAGGTCGACAAACCAGACTATTTCACAAAAGACCCCATTACAAACCGAATTATCGACTTTTCGAGATTCTACCTCGACTTTATCGGAAAATACTCCAAGGCAATCCAAAGCGCTATTCCATCTGCTTTCGTTTTCGTAGAGCCCGTCCCCAACGAACCACCACCGGTTTGGGGTCCAGGCGATCACGAAGAAAACATCGTCTATGCACCACATTGGTATGACCTTCATTCAGTCTTCAACAAAGCATTCGATGGCCGCATTACTCACGATGTACAAGGGTTAAGCAAGGTATGGAATATTCACCAATGGTTGCAGCAATGATCCGTCCTCCTACTGTATCATGTGTATAAATTGCTAATCACAGCAATGTTTGGACACACGCACAGGGAAAGAATGTGTTTGCGGCCACTTATTTTGGTTTGAAGGGCGCAAGGAAGAACTATCGTGGACAGCTCTCGAACCTCCTCAACCAAGGTTTGCAGAACGTTGGCAACAAGCCCTGCCTAATTGGAGAGTGCGGCATTCCTATGGACATCAACCGGCGCAGAGCGTTCCTGAATGGCGATTTCGGCCACCATTCAAAATTTCTGGATGCTGTGCTCTCAGCCATGGAGGCGAACTTGCTTAGCTTCACGTAAGAGACACACATCAACTTTCATTTGGAGGTACCAGGAGGTGCTTCTTTAGTAAGATTGGAGGCTAACTTTTGATGCTTCACTCATCACTTCTCAAATTAGATTATGGAACTACAATGCGACGAATGATAACACGTACGGAGATCATTGGAACGGAGAGGATTTCTCCATCTTCTCGCTCGACTCCCCCCAAGGTTCTCCTGACCTCAACCGGAGTCGGTCCCCTGGATCGGACTCGCGTGTAACATTGCGACAACAGGCACCAAATTTTGCAAAGGAAGTGATGAAGCGGTCAGCCACTTCTAGTGCAGAGTTCTCGTCAAAGATGCAAATCAGGCGGGCAGGAAACGAATCCTTGGCTCAGATTGACCTAGAAGAAAAGCTGGAAGTTCAGGTTGATGAATTCGAGTCGGTGCCGATCAATGAAGAGGATGTAGTACCCATCGATTCGCCATTCGACCGCTCTTACTTTCGCTTTGAGGATGAGGAATCGGACGATGGCCGGTATCATGAATCGCATGTCGGCGGACGGGCCCTCGATGCTGTCGTGGTAAGCCCACATGCTGGATCATATCCCCGTCCTGTAAACCGGCGTGTAATGACAGGCGGACGCTAATTTTGCTATTTTTCTATCATTCCCGCTGGTAATTATAGCGACCATATGCCGCCAAAGTTGCCGGAGAGCCAATCTCGACTGAGTTCAACCTCGCGACTCTCCAGTTCACATTCAGGTTTTGCAATTATATCCAAACACCCGTTCCCGTCGTCCATGTGTCGTCGCCCGAGACGCGGACTCCGCGCACGCCGTCGTCGGATTCATCTGAATCAAACGATTCGACTGTGAACTCACTGAAGCTGCCATATTCGAATCCTGAGATGAACTCGTCCTTTATTGGACACCCTCCGGAGGGCAGTGCGATGGCCTTTGAGACCGAAGTTTTCGTCCCTTCGTACCATTACGACGAGACTGGACTTGAGATTTTAGTGAGCGATGGTGACTGGCGCTATGTGAAGGAACGCCAGACTCTGTATTATAGACATCATGACACGAAACCGGGCGCTGTGCACTCGATCCAGATCAAGCCCCTCAACGGAGCTATGCCGCTCGTCTCCATGGGCAATAACAACTCTTCTGACACATCTCTCAGCAAACCGACGACACCTGAGCCTTACAGTCGCTCCCACATGTCGAAGGTGCAGGAGCCGTCCAAGCTGAAGTCCGAGGCAGTATATGGAAGAGAACGCGTTAAGCCTGAGAGTGAGACGGGATGCGTATGCACCATCATGTAGCATAGTAGCGTAGTCATTTTATCGAGGAGTCATTATTGATTGACCCCTCTCGCCAACATAGATACCCATTCTGCAATGACATTGGAGGGACTGAGAGATTTAGCAGATACAGGAGAAAGTGAAAATAAAACGGATATTTTTGAAAGAAAGACTAAGGAGACACGTTTCAGAGGTGGGGGACACCGCCAATGGTCATGCGTGTTCCTTTTTGTCGCGTTCTGCGTGAAATGGTGTATCTGAAGCTTGAGTTTTTCTGGAACCAACCATTTTGGGTTCATTTCCCAAAAACCTTGCTTTCGTAAAAAAGACAGCATGCATGCACCACTCACAAAGAGGAGGCAATCTACTGCTTCTTGGGTGGTATTCTCGGGCAGATTAACCTATACTAATACTTCCCGCCGCAGGAGCACGCTAGCAGTTATCACTGTTATCAACTTGTCCCATGGGGGGGTGTTTAACGCTCTGTGACCCAAGTCATTACTGGAATTAGAGATGCTAACTATTGCGCGATGCAGTGCAATTGCAGTAACGAGGATGAAGTACGTCGCAACACCAAGGAACGGAGCGTGCGAAACCTCTTCTTAAGGATCCAGTTACGCAGGTAGTAATCTAACAACAATAGTAACAACAAACGGCTCTCATCTACGCTTGTGGAACAAATAGATGGTCTAACCGTGGGATCTTTGCCATCAATAAACGCTATCTGCGAGGCGACTAATGAGATGCACAGCACCAACATCATCACTGCCACCAGTCCTGTCGGTGGCATCTCACCCCTGTCGATTCTCTTTTCCATTTTTTTTACCCGCGAACCTTGCACACTCTTACCGCAGTCGAGTGCTGATTTAGGATCCCGTTGCAGATCAGGGGAGGGGGGAGGGGAAAGACTCCATGCTACTATTAAGTTCAAGCTTGCGATCAAGAGGCAGCAGGGTACAAAAGGTTGACGAGACTGTCAACATTCCGACGGGCATTGACGGCCTAGGCTAAACAAGTGTCAGGAGCAGAATGGCCATGGAGGGCGGCATTAGTGCGTTTCAGGTATAGAGCGGTAAACAGCAGCAGAGGCGAGAAAACTGTTTAAGGATGGGCTGACGGGGGAAGTGAGTGTGTTCCAGTATTCGGATAAGCTCATTTTTTTTCCAGCCTATTGTTTCTTATCCAGGCAATTCATTTACCATTATGATATTTATATTTTTTTTGTACATGCATTTATATTTTGCGACTGTCAAGAGAGCTTTAACGAGAAAATGAAGAACAGCAAGAAGGAGGGCGGCTTTGGGTGTTTGTAGCGGCGATGAAGGCTGAGATCCTCCACACAACACTCCCACAAACTCAAATGCGACACACACACGACCAGTAAATACGGAAAAAAGGTGCCGAAAGAAGGGGGTCAAGTGAGGGAAGCAGCGCGAGTCGCGGTTGGTATTTTATACTTTGTAAAACGTCCCTTCGAAATCGAGGGGATGTCCAAGACCAGATCGCGGCGGCCTGGTTTCGCGTTCAGATCGCTAGGGATGGGAGATGGCGCCTCCTCTGCTGTCGATGGATTTTAACAAGTTGATGAGCATGTGCATCAGTTACTATCGCCCATACTGGCAGTATAAATGGCGGTGATTGCCGTGTCGGATGTGGTTTGGGTTCGACACTGTATGTCTAATGTACAGTAGACCATGGGCGTATTTCAGGCGAAATCTGTAGTGGCCCATGGCCCATTCCTCCAAGACGCCCCTCCCTCTCTGTCGCTCTCCTGGGTTCCCTTTTTGCTGCCTCCTCACCCTCCTTTCCCTCTCAGCGTTCCTCCCCCTGGGGTTGGATGCCTTGGTTTGACTGTTTTGGGGGACTGCATTGCGCTGCGTGGATACGTGGATGGGTGGATGTGATTCGGAAGCCAGTCCAGTCCTATCCTCCCATACCCTTCTGCTGCTCACCGTTCCTTTGTTTCTCTCCTCCCTCTTCTGCTCCACTCCCTCTCCCATTCTCTCCCATTCTCTCCCATTCTCTTTCCTTATCCTCTTCCTTCTCTTCCTCCTCCTCACCAGACCAGGCACGCCAGCAACAAGGGCTCAAACAACACCTCCTCGCAGATCGCCCTTTACCCAACAGTGCCGGCTCCACAAACATCACAAACATCGGAACCATCACCAACACCGTTCATTTCGACAGCCCCGCTATCGGCATCCATTGCAACCACGCCTGCCTGGATATACCCCCCCCCCCCCCCCCCCCCCCCTCCAGTCGGCACTGCCACCTCCACCTCCACCACCAACCCTTGGACTGCCGGGATCCCAACGTCCACCTCCATTTTCAAAAACAGTCCGTCTCCGTCTTCCGATCCATCGTCTCCTTCATCCATATCGATCTTGCCGCTCTCCTCCTCCTCCTCCTCCTCCTCCTCCTGCTCTCCTTGTCTAGCAGTGCTCCCATCGCCCTCCTCCTTAACTCTGCCTTGAGCCTGTCAGTGTGCACTGCCGGCGCTGCAGCCCACACCAGCGTCGTCACCGACTCACTCAATCGTGCCTCGATATTACTTGGTGCAGTAGCCAGTGAGCAATTTCTAAACCAGTCGGGTTCATCGCCCCCATCATTGCCAGTGCCGTTAAGGCTACCCGTTCCTGAGTCCTTACAGTCCTACACAGCTGGCCCCCAACACGCCTCGACCCACGCTTGACCCAACCATGACCCATCCGAGCTCTACTGCAACTCCGGCTTCTCCGACCTCCACCTCAATCCCAAATCCAACTCTAGGCTCCTCGTCACCCTCACCTGCGCCAACAGATCGCAAATGCCCTCAGTCTTCACCGTCCCGCACCAGCCATTCACCCTCGCCTACACTCCTCTCCTCCCCCCTACTCTCGTTCTCAGTCTCCTTTTCCTCTTCATTCTCATCCTCCCTCCCTTTGTTCGAGCCGTTCCCACCTTCGTCCACACCTTCGTCCACACCTTCGTCCACACCTTCATCCGCATCCTCGTCGTCAGTTCCATCGTCGCCATCTTCCTCCCCCTCTGGCCCCGCTCCCTCGCTACCACCTTCTTCCTCATCAGTATTTGCCGGTGCAGAGAAAAAGGCTGGTATTTGTATGACAGGAAGGTCAACGGGACACTCCCGCGCCGGCAATACCACAGCACTAACAAATCCAAGCACAGGTCGACATTCTTCTCAGTTTATACCCATCTCAACCTTTGCGCTCATCGATATACCCGCTATTGTGGACTCTAGCTTGTTCCCAATTGCTTCCCGTCATTCTTCCTTGTCTTCGTTTTCTTCGCCGTTCTCAAGCACCGCAGCATTGTCACCAGGGAACACAGCAACTTGTGCAACATCACCTTCAGCAGCAGGAACTGCCGCTAAGGCTGCCTTCACCACCATTCCCCCGCTTTCAGTGCCAAAAGCCCAGACACTCCATTTCCCAGAACTCGAAGGAAACATGGCTCGACGACAGTCTTGCAGTGACCTTCCACCCACATCCATCATCATCCCACCTTACTCCCGCTCGTCCTCCCCGCCCTTTGTCACCAAGGCCAGCTCTCACTCCAAGTCGACCAGCACAGATATGCGGTCGTCTGTGAAGAGCCGCCTTTTGCGTAATTGGATGGGACAGAGCGGACAGCAGCAATACAAGGTCCTAGAGCGCTCCCTTTCCAGGTAACAATCCACAACGACATATCAGCAGACAGTACATGCAAGGACAGCTGAACCCATTGCTTCTTTCTGCCCTTCCCCACGAGAATCCAGTTCCTGCTGTGTTTTGATTTTTTGCTTTTTTTGCCGTCGATTTTAAAATACGAGTTAGTCTGCAAATGGAAAAGAATCTCAGCTTGATCAATGTCAGGCACAGGCAGCATTGGTTGGCGATGCATGACCGACAGCCTGCCCTCATACACTGCCAAAGCAATCTTTTTATTTTTTATTTTTACACACCATGCCCCCTCCCATACACATCGTCCTCATCCACTCCCGCTCCCACTCCTTCTGAGAGGGAGAAAAGAAGTTCCGAGGTCGCACTGGCAAATCATTGATGTTCTCTCTCAAATAACACCTGTAGGTTCCATCAGAAGGACCGATACAGGATCGATGTTCTCAAGACAAATCTCTTGCCCTGGCTCCATAAGGACCAACCAAATTTGGGTATGTTGAGACCAATTGTCTTCCTTGCGAAGATGCGGGAGCGAGCGCTATGTTTAAAATAAATAAAAAAAAAGAAAAAAAAGGAGGGCTGGGATGGATGATCTCGTCACTAACAGGCCAGTCATTGCAAAAGCGCGGCCAGCAGGGCAAAGCCGATGGCGAAGATGCAGCCATGGCTTGTCCTAGAGGGGAGGGGGGTTCGGACAAAGGAGAAATGGTGATCGACCCTTTCCTCTCATCAGTTCATCCATCGCGCGATATCTGGTTCTATATATTTAATTTCCAAACTTGCGAGAATGTACATTTTGTGCTCTAATGCTCTCTACGTTCAATTTCATATAGATTCATTGTCTGAGGCATCGCTCAAGACAGGGCGACAGCTTATTATGCAGTGGTAGGGATGATCTTTGTCTCTAAAAAAAAATCCTGACAAACGGGCACAAAAAAAAGGGATATCGCTGCAGCATCTGGACTTGGAGGTGTGAAGAGCGTGACAATAGCAAAGAGGGAGCATTTACCATTCACCAGGAGGCGCACGAAACAGATGGAAGATGAGATGATGGCCTTATTTTGCATGATGGATGGCTGATCTTCTATTGTGGCGATGCTGTTAGGTGGTCGGCGCTGCTTCTTGCTCTGCCGGATGCGCTATACACGGACAGATGCCACTACTTTGACTGCATCATCGCTCTTATGACCAGGTACTGTCCTAGCTGCAAAGTACAGGCTGTGCTAAAGATTGCTTTTTGTCCACTCTAACACATTCTAAACGTCCACCAATGAATAGAAAAGAATTCGAGGAGTTTGGTAGGACATTTGCGCACAGATCAGGTCGACAATTTTGTGTACAAGGGCGAAGCACTTTTATCAGAAGTTGGTGGACTTATGTCTTCTTTCAATGTCATGTGTAGATCGCGTGGAGGACATGATGTCAAAGCCAACAACGCCGTCAACAATGAGGACCTTTATTGAGGGATCAGGAACTGGCTCCGTCACCGAGCACACCTCCTCAACGACGTCTGTATCATCTAGCACGACTCTCGGATCCGGATATCCATTCACTGATTCCAGTGCATTTTGGTCATTGTTTCAACAATACCGCAAATTACTTACCCAGTCTCTGCACTATGCAATTGAACGACTGAACCAGAAGGGTGTCTACTCCAACGTAATCACTTTTTGCGCAAAAATTCTGGCGATATGTTTCTTCAAGCTGCCCGGCGTTGCATTTGGACTGTTGCATGCACTCCCAGCAAGTCGATCTTATATCGGTCGTATGGTAAAGGCTATGGATCTCCAAGGGTATGTACTAGCTTTTGTGAGTTGATTGCAACATTCAGTGCATCGAAGCGTTCGATAGTGTCCTTACACTCTTATCTTCGTTACGATGTACCTAGAGAAAACTGTGGGATGCCTCAAATTATGACCTTCTTTCCTGAGCATCTCTCGCCAATCTGTTTCACTGGGACGGGGTCCTGGTGGAGAGAATTTGAGAAGCAAAAACGCAAGATGAACTCTGGTGAGGCATCATTACCGATGGAGATGTTTGGAAACTGGGTGCGCCGGTGGCAAAGCGATGATAGTGAACTGTTTTTCGCGTTTTATCGACACTATCATCATTGTCTCTCTCAATATCTGGAGGTGCCATTGCAAAGGATTCAGGCCGGTGGATGGGCAACCACGGCTGTCACACCGAAAGTGTATGCAGGGGCGCCAGGATACCTTTATCTCTCGGCCTTTTTCTTGACAAAGATCGAAGGGCTCGTCCATCGCGAGATTCATCCTGTCACAACCATCGTCCAATTCGAGCCAAATGCAGCCAACGGAAGTGGCACAGGGGCAGCAGAGCGGGACCGTGCCATGGCATCTGTTGCAACGGGAGAGTTTCCGGGAACAGCTGCTCCGCCCGATGTCAAGCTACCGAACGGAGTGGATGCGGGTAAAGATAATGCCAACGGCGGGCCGACGAACGGTAAACCCAAAGTCCTTGATATGGCGTCGAGGAGATTTGTGGAAACTATTGTAGCCATTATGGAGGACCACGGCACAATCTATGGGGCGATGTTGGATATCTGGATCAAGGCAGTCGTCACCAGGACGAGCGTTTACGAGGTCGAGAGCGTGTTCTGTCTCTTGGACTTTTTGGATATGTTGATCGCTGAACTGGAGTCGAGGTTCGTTAAGAAACGCGTTTATTGGAGTATGAGTGGCGCGAAATTGGCCTTTCTGTGGAGCTAAAAAAGCAATTTCACCTCCGGTCTCTACAATTTGTGCTTCTCTTTGAAAAATATAGAGAGTGCATCCGTCTTTACGACAGCGAACTGTCGACAGTGCCACTTAACCGCGGACCCGCCGTTATGTTTGTGCCGATTCATGTCCAGTTTATTCTCTCAACCTTGCACCTTCTTTTAACGGGTTCGGACCACACGATAACACTGATGCGGACCATCTCGTTTATCTACCAAAACTTCTCACTCCTCACGAGCACAGTCCAGACACTGGAGCAGTTGACGCTGGGTATACTGTTATCACCAGATATTTTCGAGAGGTGCTTCCTTCATTGGGCGCGCAACGTTCGACTCTACTATATGCGGTGTTTAGTCTGGAGGGTAGCGAGGATTGGCGGCGGTGTCGGAATATTGCCTGGATGGAGACCATGGACACCTGAAGAGCCTTCTGTTACGCAGGACCAACATGAAGCAACAGGCGGAATGGCCTCGAACGGAGCACCCAGTTCAGGCAGCTCAACGAGAAAGACGACGAAAGAGGCGTTGGAAGCCTTGAAAGGGTTGCCCATCGAACATTCCCTCAGTTTGATTGTCAGGTAAGCACAATAGGGACCACCTGAGTCTACCCCAACTTCTCAATTTACTTATCCTGCTTCGAAACCATTGTACTAAGAAAGCAACTGATACACTTGATACACTTATGTAGAAATATACTTGAGGTTATGGAGAGCAGAATCGACATGGTGAAGCGACAGTACGCAGGAGAGCTCACGGAGGGGATGTCGACAAAGATCAGCGACAAGGACTCAGAGGTTTCGCCACCTGATTCCATACCATCTTCTCCAGGACTTGAGCGGACACCCTCTGGTTCCACGGTCGGGGAGTCGCTCACACCACCATCCTCTCGGCAACGCTTTCTCTCAAATGGGACGGCCCAGGATGAGGAAAGCCAGGAAAAAACGCGCGCCTTTTATCAACTGCAGGCCCACCAGATCTACCTGTCGCACCAGAAGCTGGCCCAGTCCGATGGAAGTGGCAAGACGAAAGACCGGACCAAGAAGTTGAACAGTCGATCAAGTCTTATCGGCAGGAAATTTAGGCGAATCAGTAAGACGGAAGCATCATCTCCTCGACCAGGAAACGACATGCAGCGGAGAGGCTCGTTGAATGGAGATTCCATGCCCTGCAATACATCGACTGGAACTCTTGTCGGAGGCGGCAGTCTAGTCAGCAAACGCGCTAGTACAGGGTCAGCCTCGCTCACTGCCGGTAGTTTGTTTCGATGGATGTTCCTGGGTGGTCAGAATGGTAGCAGCAACAGCAATACCAAGATGCTTTGTGGTAGTGGAGGGTCGAGTGTGAACTTATATGCTGGTCAAGAGATGGGTAAGGATGAGGATCGACAGCCTAATTCGCATCATTCCCTAGCAAGTTTCTCGTCCAGCTCTTCGTCGACATCGCTGACTATGCTCACGAGTGGCAATGACCAGTCATCAGATATCTACCGGCACAATGGCGCTGGCCGCTCTTACTGTAACCAGCAGCTTTCATCCAGTCTGCGCTATGGACTCTCTCGAAAATATCCTGAACACTTGACCACATATGCTGGTCGGTCGATACTGGAGCACACGACGGTGCTGAATGAGTATGTGGACTGGTTGGCACAATGTCATGCCTACGGAATCAAATCTCGGATGGTCAACAACCCTAATGGTGGAGGTGCTGGTGCTGGTGCTGCCGCTGCCGCTGCCGGACAGGGTCAACCAGGAGGAGTGCCCGGAATCGGACTGGGGCCAGGTGGTTCTGGTAATGCGGATGAACAGACGTTTAGCGGCTTCAGTGTCTTCAGCCTGAGCATGGGCGGGGTTGTGGACGCGAATGTGGTGGCCGAGCATCAAGACGAATGGATCTATCCGGGTATGGCGCAGATGATGATGCTTCGGTTCCCGGGCTTGGTGGTTGAATGGCCCAAGTTCTGGAACAACTCTCGGGAGGCATGGGGTCCACCCCCAGGTCCTATTACAACGCTACCGGCACTGGCAGTGGTCAACAATCCGGCATTTTCGCTTGGGAAGGGCAATGCTGGTGGAGTCAGTAGCGGAGTGAGCGCCGGAGCTGGAGGGCCCTTTGGCGGGGCTAGTTTGAACGGAGCTTCCATGAACGGACCGAGTTCGTTAAGGCATCAACAGCAGGCGCAGATGCATCATCAACAGCAGATGCAGCTGTGGAGTCGTAACGCTGCCGTCGTAGCTGCTACTACTACCGCTGCTGCTACTGGCACCGCGTTTGGTGCAGTTGATGTCGGCCAGGCAGTACAGAGCCAGCCAGGCATGTCAACCGCTGGTGTCGCTACTTCGGGCCCAGCTTCTGGAGCCTCGAGCAGCTACTGAGAGAGTGTCGTATCATCCCCCTGGCTTCTTTTATTGGTGCTAGGTCTTGACACGCCAAGGCATGCTACGTTGAGGTTAGGAACAAGGTCGCACAGCGAAGAAAATAAAAGCCTAGTAATGGATGCTAAAACGATATACATACACTTTAAATGCGCCCGGTGGACAGGAACAGGTACGACCTGAAACGAGCCATAGCATGCATCTCACTTTCTTCTCCTACCATTCCATCTCGCCATGCGGAAATCATTCCTTCGGTCAACACTCGCAAATGCCACGGGTACATCACCGAAACCATTCCAGACGACCCTGACCTCAACCAGGTCCTGGCCCTTCACAGCTGATCGCCCAGCCTCAACCACACGGCCTGTTCGGATCGCCGTCCTGGACTCGTCCTTCAATCCACCCACCAAGGCACATTACCACCTTCTGAAGGCAGCAGCCAGAGCTGGATGTGATGCGGTGCTGCTGCTGTTAGCGACCAACAACGTGGACAAGGGTCAGACTAATGCCGGCGCAGTTGAGCGACTAGAGATGATGGAGGCCATGGCCATGGACTCGATTCACAATGAGAAGGAGGATCCCGCTCTGCGACGTATGGCCGTTGGATTAACCGTAAGTAAGCAATGTAACACAATAGTTTTCTTTTTGTACCATTATGCTGATACAATTTGCCTGGATCCTCATATTGGTTCTTCGTCTATGTTTTTTTTTTTTTTTTTATAGATCCATGCCAGGTTCATGGACAAGGCGCAACCGATTCTTGATTATTATCCGCCCAACACCGTACAATTGTCCTGGATCATGGGCCATGACACGATGACCCGACTGTTTGATCCCAAGTACTACAAGGATGTTCACACTGACATGGCTCCGTTCTTTGAGCGGTGTGATGTGATCTGTTCTTCTCGACCGGGGTATGGCAGTCGAGAGGAGATGATGCGGTTTGTGGAACAGAGTGGATACGTGGATAAGGTCACTCTGGTCGATATTGTCGCCGAAGAAGAGGAGGAAGAAGTGGAGGGGGATGCGAAGAGGAACAAGAAGGATGGGGGAATCGAAATCAAGGAAATGTCGTCGACGGTGGTTAGGAACGCGGTGAAGACTCAGGACCGGAAGCTAGTAGAGAGGTGTGTGCTGCCATCCGTTAGACGACTGATTGAAAGTAATGGGCTTTACAGCGACTTGAAGTCATTGGGATGATTGTGTGGTTATCTATCATCCTGGATATTTCGTTCAAGAGGAATTAGTATCCAGACTTGCACTGGGTTCAATAAATAATAATAAAAAAAGTAGTTCAGGGCATCTATGCTAGAATAGCGCTCAATGGCACTAACTCTGACTAAAAGGTCAATGGGATAGGGTCAGCGACAGGGACAGGGACAGGGATAGAAAGAGCGGACTAAGAAAATTGAAGAGAAGCTCTGCTCTTTGCACATGGCTTAAGAGTGTACCCTTTGGCTTCGCAGTTGTAAGCAAGCTGCACCACCCACACTCCGTTGGCGAACGTGTGTATACAATTTGCTATTTTTTTTTTGTGCTCAATATAGTTTTGACAAATGTACTCGTCTGGGTGGTTGTCCGTTCGCTCTTTCGTTCGTTCATTTGTTCGTGAGCTGTTTGATTGATTGTTTGTTTGTTTGTTTGTTTTACTGCTCGCTTTTCGTTTTTTTCTTTTTTTTTTTTCATGTCCGTTGGACAGAGGTTCGGTTTTTGTCCTACATGTCCTCTGGAGAATAAAAATAAATTCATCTTTCCCATGTTCTCCAGGAATGTAGGGATGTGGCCTAGTTAGTCTACACGCATGGATAAGACCCGTTTTTCGGCTTACGGTTAGGTGGCCGTCCTGGACTATATGTAGAGCAGGTCTACCCCTTCACTCGCTCTCCTTTTACTTTCTCTGCAAAGCTAGCCCCTCCTGCGTTGTACTGCCTGGGACAGGTAGGTAGGCACAAGCACAGGACTACCGGTATGGGGATGGCTGTGGACAGGATATTGAAGTGAGTATGGATAAATTCGATAGTGTTTTGCGCATGAGTCCCCTTTCCTCCTGGCCCCAAGTCGTGTTTGTCTCCCTTGACTCGAGGGGCAGTTTCTTACTTCAAAGCAATCAGAGAGGCAAGAATGGGTTATGAAAGAGAATGAGAAGAGTGTGCTCTCGCTATCATCAGCAGCATCTCCCTGAATGGTCAGGTCTTGAGATAATATATAGCTGGTACCTGGCCTGGTCCCTCTCTTCCCCTTTCGCTATCTCTCCTTCTCTCTCTCTTTCTTTCTCTTCCCTTCTCTTTCTCTTCTTCCTTTATCTCCCTCCCCCTTCTCCTCCTCCTCCTCCTCCTTCTTCTTCCGTTCTCTCATTCATACCCCTCATCAGTGTGTGTGTTTCCCTCCATCCCCGCTTCATCTCCTCTTTCTCCATCACCTATTTGCATCCTTCATATTAATACCACGAACTTATTTTAATAATAGTAACCATATCTTTGTACCCTCCTTCCCATCTCATCTCTCCTCATCCGAATCTGATTCCTCACACTCCCAGGCACACCTCTTCCTTTCCATTCTTCATTCCGTCTTAATAGCCCTCCTTTTGTCCTGCTGGCCAGGACAATCCCCATACATATATATCCAACATTCCTCACAACACCTACTCCTCCCAGGAACCGATGACCGTTCCAAGCCGCCCACACGACCAGGAGACCATTCTCGTCACTGGCGGCGCGGGCTTCATCGGTTCACACACCGTCGTCGAGCTCCTCTCCTTGGGCAAGCACCTCGTCATCGTCGACAACCTCTGTAACTCCTCAGAGGAGGCCCTGCATCGCGCCAAAATTCTCGCCAACAACAATGGGTCGCTGGTCTTCCACAAGGCTGACATTCTCGACGCCATCGCCCTAGAACGTGTCTTTGAGCAGCACAAATTTTCAGCTTGCATTCACTTCGCCGGGCTCAAGGCTGTAGGCGAGTCTGCGCAGATTCCACTTGGATACTATCAGACCAATGTCACCGGCACCCTCAACGTAATTCAACTGCTTCAAAAGTACAACTGCCGCAACTTCATCTTCTCATCCTCCGCAACTGTCTATGGTTTGCCCACATCCGAAGCTCCTATCAAGGAGGATGCCTCCATAGGAGCCCTGAATCCATACGGGCGCACTAAGCAGTACATCGAGGAGATACTTCAAGATATTGCTGTGAGTGAGCCCAACCTATGGAATATTATCCTGCTCCGGTACTTCAACCCGGTCGGCGCGCATCAGTCCGGCATCATTGGCGAGGACCCCAACGGCATTCCCAACAACCTGATGCCATTTGTGGCTCAGGTGGCCATTGGCCGACGACCAGTCATCAGCGTCTTTGGAGACGACTACGACACCAAGGACGGCACCGGTGTTCGGGACTATATTCACATTGTCGACTTGGCAAAAGGACATGTCGCGGCATTGAACAAAATCCAGTCGACGGTGGCTGCCAACAGTGCCCTCGGCTGCGTGCCCTACAACCTCGGATCTGGCGTCGGTTATTCTGTGATGGATATGATTCACACCATGTCCAAGTCCGTCGGCCGTGCGCTGCCCTATAAGGCCGTAGCAAGGAGAGTTGGAGATGTCGGCAGTGTGATTGCCGACCCTTCACTGTCTGAGAGAGAGCTCGGGTGGAAGGCAGAAAAGACACTTCAGGACATGTGCGATGACCTCTGGCGGTGGCAGACCCAAAACCCTGATGGATACATTACGACATCAGGAACATCAACGCCCACAACCCCAACACCAGCCTCGCACTCATCCATCGTCACGTTGCCAACAACGCTCTTACCCATCGTCACAAGTGTCCCCAAGGCCACCCTGAAGCCAATCGCGCTCGACACTGAGGCCGACTCGCCTGCAGCCTTTGCCATGGCTCTTTCACCATCCAGTTCACCAGCACCTGGACCTAATGCCGACATAGCCTTCTGAACGCAAGGTCATGTTGTAATGGAAGAGACGCTATGATGCAGTCGACGTTTTTGCTGTTGTCTTACTCTCAGTAAACAGCAGCACAGTCCGCTTATAGAAAAAAAAAAAAAACATCTTTGGCAGCACCCACACCGCATAGTATCTACCTATTTATTTAATAACTAGTCCATTGATTTCTTCTTTTCTCCCCTCCTCCGCGCATACAAAAAGACTGATACCGGAGTGGTTGCTCCTCGGCCACGCTATTTTGACACTTCAGCCCTTAGTCATTAATACTCGTCCCTCCATGCCAGTACTCTATTACAACTAATAATAAGTAATTTTCGACAATAACAACAAACTATCGTTGTCAGTATCATCATTGTCTCTTTGATATATACATGTATAGGACATTGGATGAACATGATGGGCACTTGCAAACGTGCGAAATAGGAACGTCGTGGAGAAGGATGTCTCCCCCCTGAAATATACATATACATATATTATGTGGCGACTGCTACCCTTTCCTCCTTATTTTTGGCATTGTGCCCTTTTGGTTCCGACACCACGAAAGTAGATGGTTGTGTCCAGCCTAATCAGTGTATGGCTACAGCCCCGTGGTTTTCGTTCGTTTTGTAGATTCTGTCGGTATCCCTTAAAATCCGGCCCCCGTTCTCGTGATTTATTTCTTCTGGTTATTTTTATAGACAGCCTGCAGTCAAGGAAAAGCTTAACCCCCCACGTGCGCCAACCTAAAGTAAGATGAAAGCCCGTCCGTCGTCGACAGGCGGTGACTCTGGAATGCGAAATGAGATGCATGTAGTCTCTTTCTGACATGAAGAAAAGATATGTTATATAGCAGCATGATTTGAGGACTATGTGAATGTAGGATGGGCAAAATGCTGAAAAGACCGTGCGCTCGGGTGAGGCTGTGGACAAAGTGCCATTTTTAATTATTTTTTTTCCTTATCGCGCACGGACAGTTCAAAAAGGACGCGTCCATCGGATTCACGGCGTTTCCGTTGACCCCCTGAAAAAAAAAAAAAAAAAAAAAAAAGATCGCGATTGAGATAAATCAGTAAACAGAGAGGACATAATACGGCCATCATGAACGTGCTCAGATTCGTCCGGGTGTTTTATCGTCTTCTCACGAACTCCACAAAAGGAATGAAGAGATGTGGATGCATCGATACGTGATGTAAAAAAAAATACATTCAATATATTAAAAACACAGGCCTCCTCTTGTGTTCCTTCAATGAAGATAGATAAAGCAACCAATGTTCAATCTTGTCTCCGACGTTATTTATCAGGAGTATATCATATCGTATCGCATCGCATCGCACTGTATCTCGTCGCACACAAAAACAAAAGATAACAAAACTTTCATCCTGCGAAATTAAAGAAACAACAACAACAACAACAACAACAACAACAACAACAACAACAACAACAACAACAATAACAACAACAACCTTGGAACTCATTTTCTGGACATATTGCATACTGATCGATATCGCCGATGAAATGCAACTTCACGCATATCCTTCTGCCGGACCTTCCGAATGAACAGCCGCTGAATGAACCTCTTTACAATTGTTTTTTTTTTTATTATTTTGATTATTATCTTTTTAGTATCTTCAGAAGAGAACTTATCGTGGAGAACGTGGTGGGTCATTCAACTGCAGAGAAGAAATCGCAGAGGTTCTTGCCGACGAGACCTTGGAATCCGTTGGCGAAGCTGCAGGCTCCAGAAGAGGCGGTGACGGGAACGACCGAAGCAGAGAGGAATTCGACCTATCCTCGGCTGTTACCACAGACAGCTTCGGTGGTGGCTGCAGGGTCTGATCCATCTCGTTGTCTTTGGTCTGGACCGCGTGCAGATCTGAGAACGGGCTCAGATCTACTAGGATCTCATTCGAATCAAACGTCTGGAACGGATCGTTTGTCGATGTCAGCGAGGGCGCCGAACTCGTCCTCCAGCTCGTCGTCGTTGTCATGGTTTTGGCATTAGCGCCCATCACGGGAGTTTCATCGATAGTGCTCGCTGTTAGGCTTGGGTTCTGGCGGTAGTAGTGCCGATAGTACGCGAGCTGGTGCTGATGGCTACGAAGGGCCTTGATGTTTAGGTGGTCTAGAAACTCAGTGTTGATCGATGACCGGTATCCGTGTCCGCGATGCCAGCCCTCGTCATCGGTCGAAGATATTCCAGACTGGAAGCTGGCAAGACTCATAGACATGGACCGACGGATGTAGCTCTGTACCGAATTGACCGTGCTTCGGTAATGCCGCTTGACCATACCCTCCTTGAACGACAATGGCCCAGCCGCAGATCCAGCTCCAGCTCCAACCCTTGGTCCATCGATATAGCTCTCTGTAAATGATGAATCATCCATACTCAGGATATCTGCTTTCCGGGACTGAGATGACATGGAAGGAGTTCTTCGATGGCCACCAAAGACCGAGTCCCCCTCAGAGTAGCTAACGGATGGAGGGAACCCTTCGAGGCGACGTTCTGTGCGAGCAGCCATGGATGCGGCCCAGTACTGCCGTACCACCGAGGAGGACTCGAAGCTTGAGCGCATCGAGGACATGGTGGACTCATCGTCCGTATACATGTACTGGTGCGACCCTGAGGGGGATAGATACCGATCGATATAAGCATTTGGTGGATATGACAGCGTCGAGTCCCGATCATGGCCCCGCATACTTGGCTCCGTCGCTTCTCCTTGCTTATCCGCTTCACTTGACTGTTTCTCCGAGGAACCCGCCTCAGGATCCGCCAGGGTGTGGCGCTTCTTGTGCTTGGCCACCGCAGCCGCGACCTCACTGTCATAAGTCTCTGAAGCGTTGTCATTATAATCATCATCATCGTCGTCGTCCCTCATCAGATAGAAATCTCGTTCAGATTGACCCTTGTTTGAGCCCTTCAAACGACGGCCTTTCATCATTAATTTCTCCTTCATACCCAACCCACCATACTGGCCACCTCCTTTACTACCACCCAGGAGACCAGGTTCCCTTGACCGCGTGTGCCGCCGCCGTCTGACGATGAAGAGTGTGACCAAGAGGACAAGTGCCAACATCCCACTCACACCCCCCAAGGCCACGCCGATCGTCCTGCCCGGTCCGTCCTTGACAGGCCCATTACCAGGAGTATTGCCTTGTGTAGAGCCTGACCCATCGGATGTGGATGATGGATCATCGAGTGGTGGAAGAGGTGGCAGTGGAGGAAAGGGTATGTTGGAAGGGTTGGGTATGCTGGTTAAACTCGTCCCTGAGGTGGATGAGGTCTGTGTTGCGGTGCTGGTGCCACTGGACGGAATTGTGGCCGTTGTGGCAATTGTTGTGGGTGTTCCTGTTGTCACGCCTGAAGAGACCGGCGGTGCGACTGTGGTTATGTCGGGGGGTGGGGCAGCTGTCGTAGTTGGGACAACGACGTTGCTGGTCGTGGTCGGTATAATGATAGCGAGAGGATTCATTGTGAAGTAGCACGCAGTATCGACTCGGCTGTTTGCGGCCTTGTTGGTGGCGACGATCCGGATGGCAACATCCCTGGCGAGAGCACCGCAATTTGGGACCGAGAACTGGTATTGGCCATGTGTTGCAGCCAATCCGCGGTCCTGGAACAAAGTTGCGGCGGTACGCCAGATTCCGCCCTTGGAACCGTCGATGTCCATGCAGTAGAGGGTTGCGGAGAGGCTATTGTATGCCTCAAGGTCACTTCCGGTTGCTTGCCAGGTCAGGACAGTGCTTTGACCGGGCTGGACCTCGGTATTGTAGCTAGGAGAGGTGCATTGGACAGCATGGGCGACGTTGGTTGAGGAGAGAAGGAGGAGGAGAGAAAGAGAGAGGAAGCGTGTGAGGTGAAGGTAATAGGCGGGAGAGGAAGAGGAGGGGATGCGCGGCGGTGTTGATGGCGACAGTGAGGTGGATGGAATAGAGGGGGAAAAGGAGGATGGCGATGGCGCGAGCGTGGGGCGGGTATCTGGCGCCATCTGAGACCATCCGCGTTAAGGGCAGGAGGAAGTACGGAGCTGACTTTCGAAATAAACGGGGTAGAAGGGGGGGTTATTCGGTGGATTGAATGGTGGCGTTTAAAGGAGGGAGGGAAGGCGTGAGTGTGGGTGTAAAGTGGGGGAGGGACGGAAGGAGGCGTGGAGGGGAGTGAGGTGGGGAGTGCTGATGAGACAGACAGGCGGGATAGGGGACAGGAATGAAAATCCTCCGAGTGAAGAGGGGAAAGAGAAAGGAGAAGAAAAGAGGAAGGAAGAGGGAGGAGATAACAGTTAAAGTGGCACAGGCTGCACAAAGGGCTGAAATGGCAATGCGTGCCAGTGCGAATGTGTGCGTGAGAGTGAGTGTGGGGGTAGAGAGTGCAGTACGATCGAAGGTATACAAGGGAACATTGCTGTTGCTATTGCTATTGCTATTGTTTACTCATTTATTAAATTACCAATAGTCTATACTCTATTATTCTCATAGACACATGCACACATGTTATTCCAGAAGGAAACAAGTGACCAGGAAATACACTCTCCTCAGGCGAGAGAGTCCATGGTTATGGAAACTGCTGTAGGCAAAAGAATTTCCCCGCGCGAGAACGAAGAGTCCAGTCAAGTGGAGTGGAGGCCGATGCGGCGGTTACAATCCGCAAAGCCCAAGCGGTGGAGACTGAAAATGGAACGAGTTCATTATCGCTCTATGGTGCGGAGCGAAACCTCTTCCTGCTTCTTCATGTGCACCGTCCACCCACAGTATCCCCAAAACACCATTACCTTTGTTCCTTCATCCATCGCTCTATCTCTTTACCTACTCCTCCTTCCATATTCTTTCTATCCTCGCACATTTTTATCTTTACACTCACTCACAGTGCATTACATCTACATGAACTTTGCCCGCCACCCCTAAAGTTCAATTGATTGGACCAAACATTGATCGCTTATCGCTGATGTTCGTGAGCATTTGTGCTACACCACAGATGACCAAAAAACATGCTGCATCTCGAACAGTAAAGGCTCTCTCCTCATTCTCCCCTCTCCTCGGAAACAGGTTCTTCAATTGCATTCCGGGCCCATTGGGCGTAGGGCAAGCATTCCCAAAAACAAAACATCAAAAAGAAGAGCAATCTGGTTCAAATCTAGGCCATCTCTAACCGAATAATACTGCAAGACCATCAATCGACCTTTCTCACCAAACATGCAGAAATGAACATTGCTGCGGGTGGACAATGCATCCTCAGCTAATTTGCTCTGTAAAAAAAGGCCCAGCACTTCCAAAGGAAGCTAGACCGATCAAGACAGCTGTTCAGAAGGAACGCGCCTTGGGCAACAGATGTTGTATTGTTCTGGCGTGCATCGCCTCAAACACTTTTTTATTGCTCAGAGCCCTCTGCAATTTTTCTCTCTCATTCCCATCTCTCTAGTCCCCATCTCTCTAGACCTGACACTTTTCCATTACCCCTAACCCAGCTATCTGAGTTATCAACAACGCTGGGCAAACAGAATTTCTCAGCTGAAAACTATACAGATTCTACACGTAGTCTACTATAAATCAGAGACGCGTCTTTTAGCCAATTGCACTCAACGACAACTACTATGCAAATGCAACTGCTAGTCCGCAAACTGCGAGACATTGTTCGTTTTATTATTCAGGCACCGTTAGTACTCGAGGGTGCTGGGAACCATGTACGCCATGTTTCAGTGTCCATCAGGACCATCATCCCCGTATCTCTCTGTCTGTGAAACCATGCACAGCAAATAAATAAATAATAATAATTATGCCCACGGATCACGGATCCCCTCCCTGTATCCCTTCTATCATAGCTTAGTGTAATTATTCATTCCTGTGTCGCCCTTGCCAGACGCGCCGTTTTTTTTTCGTTTTTTTTTGTTTCCGATATTACAACAAGACCATGTCTATGAAGGTCTGTCTGCTGTATACCATTCCACATTAGGGCTGTCCGATTGTTGCAGGGAGGATGATATGCAGAGGTGAAGGGAGGTTTGTGAGCTACCCACCTCATGTCTCCATCTCCCCTGTCCCGGGTGACCCACGTAAAACCTAGGCCATAGTCATGAATGATGGGTGGATGAAATGCATCAAACAAAGTGACTCCGATCCAAGGAGGCGTTCCCAAAGACCATAGACAGCTACAAAAAAACTTTATATCGCTTTTTTGATGACGATGCGCCGTAAGGAACAATGGAGGCCCGAACGAGCTCTTTTGTGTTGTCATGAGTACTGTTGTTTTTCTTTCCAGAAAAGGTTGGATTTCGATTGTTCGCCTCACTTCATTTCTGCATGAGAGCTCGATAGAAAACAATAGGAAGGTTGGGGATCTTGCTGTTCTATTCGGCTCATCAATCTTTGTCTTCTATTCATGCAGGCTCTGGCCCTTTGGCCCGGTAAATGACTTGAGAGGCAGCGTTGCGGGTTCTAGTCTAGCCCTTGTCATCATCTCTGCAGCAGGGCACGGCACTCTGCTACGTTACTAAAAAGCTCTCGTCGGTCTTTTCACTTAGTCAGATCTTATATTGCCCCCCCGTCGCACCGTGCTTTCGCATGCTCGTTTAGCTATTCATGAACGCATGCACCCCGAATGAAATGAACTTGTCGACACTAACGTACTGTGAGCGAACACAGTATTGTTCGTCCTGTTAAGACCAGACGCGACTCCAACGCAGGCGCACGCGTGTACGCGTCAAAGGGTCTGCCACACTTCTCACGCCCTGTACCTGCATTAGTATACGTAACAGATACCGCATGTGTCCTTAGACAACTTCCTTCCCTAGGCGCTGTCGAGACTTCTTTTTCAAGCAAGTGCACGTATCACCATGGAGCACGCCATGCTAAATACTGGATATGGATATGGATATATTATTGAGGAGTTTTTTTACTGTACAGGTGTCTGCAATGAATCTACAGAGCAATGGAGGCGTTGTCCGTCGAGTGTTGTTCCATCAACATCGATTTCGTTTTTTTTTTCTTCTTTTTTTTTCACTCGCTTTGCTTTTTTTCTACTACTGGCTCTTAGCCTTGGCCTCGTAGTCAAGCCAGCTTCCAGAGTAGTTGCGGACGCCCTTGTATCCAAGCTGCTTGGCGAGGTCAAAGGCCATCCCTGAGCGTCTTCCTGACCTGCAGTAGAAGATCACTTCGTCGTCCTTGCCGAACTTCTTGAAGCCTAATATTGAAATCACAAAGATGAGGGAAGTTAATTTATGCTGCTCTGTATGGATTGAATGTGATGGTGCTGGGAGTCTGTGGCTAAAAGATATTATTGGTGGCGTTAAATGTTGCCTGTCTCCGATGATGACCACCTCCACTTGCTTCCGTACCCGTTGTCTCCGCTCTGTTTACCCTCTGACTCACACGAGTGCCAGACCTCAAATGAAGGAAAAAGGTCGTGCTAGGTCTTTTACTTCTATTCCCCCGCCATAAACAGTCCTGAGCCCTGACTCCACACTGGCGGCACTTCTTTTTTTGAAATAGCAGACAGGGCGCTGAATGAACTCAAAGCTGACGCCATCCGGTTTCCCACGGGCACGAAAAGAACCAAGGTTGCGCCCTTTCACTGGTAGACAAGTCCTTGTAGCAATCCAGCCTTTCTTTTCCAGCTTTCATGCCGCACTGCCAATGATCGATCCTACAGACGCTCAATCGAGTTTCCGGAACCGATATTCCAATCCAGCTCTGAATGTTGACTGTTCACGATTGCCTTCCATTCAATGTTGCTGCGCTATATTTCTTCTTCCCGAACATCCAAAAGATCATCATCGCAAGGAGAACAAAAATGGAAGAAGCATCTTGGGAGATTGGACTGGATCCGGGGCTTACCAAAACGCTGCTCAAACTCCTTCTCGGGTAAGGAAAGCGCCTCCTGAATGCTGGCCAAAGGGACGTGGTGTGACGTAGGGATGACGCCCTGGGCGACCTCGCCTGCGTCGCGGACATCGATCAATACGACGTTCTGTTGAAATGAACGCGAAAACAAGCACGAGTGAGTAACAGAATACTTGTGAAAGAGGGCATAACGACGCGTGCGTGCCAAACACATCACACCACGCTGCGGATTCAATTGACTAAGCGCTGGGTTACTCTACCTTGTCCTTCTTCTGGATAAGGCTGTCGATCTCCTCATAGGTGACCACCTCGGGCTTCTGGCTAGCCCTGGTCGAGAGCTGCTGTGCCTGGCGAAGTGCAGCCATTGAGCGAGGGGCAAACTGGCGCGAGGTCTGGTAAAGAGCGGGGATAGCGAGAGAGGTGAAGGAAGGCATGGTATATGTATTTCTGTGGTGTTTTCGTAGGCAAGAAGGCAGAAACGTCGGTCGCGAACCAGATGGGGATGAGAAGTAGAGGGAGTGTGTCGATGCTGATTGTGAAAAGAGAGAGAGAGGGAGAGATTTGCCCATTGGGTTGGTGCTAATATTCCTAGGGTGATAGCTCGCCCCTTGTTTTTTTCAAAGGAATCTAAGTGGCCGCGCGACTCGAATCTGATGGGTATGAAATTGCGCCATTGAGGCAGTCACCCGCGTGTTCATTTTATTACAGTCAAACCTGGCTAAACCTAAACTGGCATAACGAAAAAACTAGAAAACTTTTCTTCGGTCCCAACGAAAAACATATGGGAGTTTTCAGGAATCCGGCTAAAGGCAAAAACAAAGGATTCTTTGGTCCTTGGTCCTTGGTTAAGTTAAATCCAAAAATAATTACATGGGATTTGTGCGTACAGTTTATTTGCCTTTGGCAAACATCTTGAAGAGTGTCGTTTGCTGTAGACCAGACACGCGCCTGCTGTCGGCGAAGTCTCTCATTCTGCAGATGGCAGCAATTTTTTTGATTGATCTGTATCCTGCTGCTCGAAATAAAGCCGAAGTGTATCCAGCAACTGGCATGCAAGAATGGACTTCACTATAGGCTCTTCTGCTGTGTCATCGTCACCGTCTGCCTCCTCGCCCTCCTCGTCCTCCTCGCCCTCCTCGTCCTCCTCGCCTGTGCCATATTGGACAGATACTTTACTAGGATCACGTTACGTAGAAAAGACCATCCAGTAACTTATATAAAGGGGACCGGACGGTGCTATTAAAGATCTCTCTTGTCTCGTGCTTACTTGTATTTACTTAGTACGTATAAATCTTAATTTATCGCAAGACGCATCTGATTTGGGTTCTCCAGGGCATTCCTTTCCGCTATCTCTTCTTCCAATCCGTTCAGGATTTTAGATATGGTGCCAGCGGACACTGTCCTGTTGTATTCTTGATAAAAGAGGCTCCCACTCATTTCAAGTGTAGCTTGTGGGTTCTTTTGTTTGATCTGGTGAATGAAGTAACGCTGTGCATTGGTGAGCTTTTTTTGGGAGCGGGAACGCCGTGCTTGCGTGGGCAATTGGTCGATATCGGCAATGTCAGTGTTAGATCTTGGTCTCTGAGCCATTGTAGAAACGTGTTAGGTAGATAGGATTAGAAGACTCAAAACGCTACTGTCTTCTATTTGGGGCTCCCACCAAGAAAAGCAACAAGGGAAACGGATGCACTAGAATGAACGCGCAGAAGTTCCGTGTTAGACTAGTACTGTCTCTGTCTAGAACTTTTGATCGCAGATTTTGCATATCTGCTAACGAAAAATCTGGCTTAAAGAAAACTTTAGGTCTTGTCCCGGCACTTTAAGTTAAGGGAGGTTTGACTGTATACAAGTGTATGTCTAGCTGTTAAGAACTTGTTCACTAAAGGACGAATAGACAATCGCCGAGAAAGCCTGGAGCTCCTTGACCATCGCCAGACTCTCGACATACTCGTTCGGGACCCCGTTGATGATCAAATGCACCTGTCGTGCAACCAGCGGTAGAAGCGTCGCCAGCGGCACCTCCCGATCCACATCCTCATCGTCTTCAATCTCTTCGATCCCGCTCGTCATCCTTGGTGGGGATAGCAGGAAGGGATTGAACGTTGGTTGAAGCGCTAGGTTAAACCGTGCAAATGTTGTGGACACGGTCGATGTGAGGACAGTCGCAAAGTCGACACTGTCAATGAAATCCCGTGTCTCGTCCAGCAGATTACGAAGCACCGGGTCCACGATCAGATCGAATTCGTCCACACCGCCTGCCCTGAGTACCTCGCGTTCCTCTGCGGGGTCGTCGGGCAGCATGTATTCGCGCATGCTATGTGGTGTCAGTACAATGTAAAATATTGTTAATGAGAGAAATTCTTTCCAGCTTTAGTTTTAGGCGGCTCTAGGACGCCGACTTACTTGACAGGGACACGCTTGCCATTCTCCTCGGTGTACTCGAGTCGGGCGCGGATTTCGCCCAATAGATCTGAAAACTCCTTGGCATTGAACGTCCTCTTCAGTGAAATGCTATTTTTTCCCCCAACGTGAAGATCAAATCCAATTAGGACCACATTCCGCACAAAAAAAAAAATAAGCTCCTTTCAAATAATCGACAACGGCTTACCTTCCAACGACATCCTCAATAACCACTCGGACCTTCTCGCTCCATCGGCGCCATCCCTCGTGCAGGAGCCAGTAACTGAACGTCAGATACTTCTTCTCAGTTTGAAAGTCCAACAATCCGTTTGTCGAGGTCAGCGATCCCTTGGTCGAGGGCGATTCCATGCGGTAGGATGCGTCCGTAGTATTGGAGAGCGCCACCACCGAAGACACATATGTGAATCGGCCCAACAGGTTGAGTTGAACCTGAGTGAGCAGTGTCAAGAATGTGAGCGAGTAGAGCGCGGTGACAGTGCGAGTGAACGACATGATCTTGAGCTCGTTCCAGAGCTCCAGCTTGGTGCGGCGATCCATGGCTGCCTGGACCTCGTCCTTGATCAATACTGGTGCTGGTGCTGGTGCTGGTGCTGGTGCTGCTGATAGAAGGTCCGTTGAGGTTTCTTCGGCTGTGGCTGCTGTTGGGGCGGAATCCTTCTCCTCGGGTTGTGTTTGGATCTCGGGTGCTGATCCGTGGGCAGTTACTCCCTCGTCAGAAGCCTCCTTTGCGACGGTCTCGGAGGCGGTGTTGTCAGCCTCTGTTGTACCGCCGTTGACCTTGGACTGTTCTTCCGATTCATGCTGTGAATCAGGATTTTCTGTTCCTGACTCTTGTTCGTCCTTCTTTTCCGTAGCCTCTTCCGTCTGCCTCAGCTCCTCTGCGGCCTCGGTCTTTGGTTTCTCGCCGCTCTCATCGCCATTGGCATTTGTTTCAGCTGTTGTCGTAGTCGTGGCCATTGTCGCTGTCGCTACTGCTTCACCTTCTGCAGGTTTGGGTGGCAAGATCATGGAGCTGTCTGGTGTGGGCATGGGGGTCGAACGCTGGGACTTGGTCTGTTGCAATTTGACTGTGATCAGTTCAACATTGAGCTCATGAAGCAGCTGATCGCCAAGCGTAGGAAGGAGCGAGAGCACTGTGAAGACGCAATCCTGCTGATTCTGCTCGAACCGACGCTTCATGCTAAAAGTCAAGTTCCGACCGATCACATTTTCGCACGAGTTTGTGAATGAAAGAGCGGCAAATTTTAATTGATCCAGACAAAGAATATCGCATTAGTCAAAAGAAATGTGGGGATAAAGTAAAGAGGAAACAGTCGACATTTGAGCGTGGAAGACAACACGAACAACCAATTGAGCCAATTGAGCGTTACGACTTACTTTTCCTTTGCGGTCCGGTTGGCGGCACTCTTCTCCTGGAACTCGATCAGCTTGCTCTTGGCGTATTTGCCCATCAGGTAGATGCCGCCTGTCACTCCGGCAGTGACAGCCAGACCGCGACGGTGCCTGCTGACGAAGCCCTGGACTGCAGATATCATTAGTGGGAATCGTTCGTGTCCTGCAGACGGGAAGAGGTGAGAGGAATGGGCTAGGAGAGTGAATTAGGAATGTAGAGACAGAGGAATGATGAATGCGAGCGAGACGATTGGGGGAAAGGCTCTCCGGGTTTGATGGGTTGGTAAACTCTCATTCTCACGTGAGAATGGAGATCCCTTCGTGTCTGTTTTGACGCGCCGTAAGCTCTTATTATGAGGCGATGGGTGCCTTAGTCCTGCACCAATACTTGATATTACTGCCTATGACGCGCCGGCCAAAGTCGGCGCGTCTGATTACCGCGTAGTACCATGCGCCGCAAAAGATCGAAACCCCACGCGTCTTTGAGCATTCTATTCTCTGCAAGAATAAGAGCACGCCATATCCCTCCTGATGGGGGCTGTGCGACTGAAAAACACTTCCAGTTGCTCAAAGCGCCACGGCGCGTAAACGACCAACGCGTTGGATGATTGGGCGGAGGCGGCAACCTCCTGCAATCTAATATTACTGGCAAATCTGATTCTGATCCATGCCCTCTCAAAGTTGTTAGCTCCGTCCGCTAGCCCATTGTCAACTCTTCACTCCATTCCACCCCATTCGCCTCAAACTCGGTTCCTTACTCATTCACAACCACCATGGTCCGTTTAAAATATATTCCCACGCATGTGAAGGCCTTTACCTGCAAAAGAGCAACTACCAAACTTAAAATAAACTTGTCATATAATACATTGCTGCTCATAGGAAGTTCTACACGGACGAAAGAAAGAAAAGGTCGAGACAGTAGACCTGCTCAAGGCTTGGAAAGAGCGTAAGGATGTTCTCGTGGAGGAATATCGCGGCCTCAAAAACTCACTCAAGGAGATCGTAAGTCGATCTGAACCATGTCGTTGTCCTACAAAAACAAGTGCTGCTTCTCAAAAGTGGTCCGGGCACATTACTAACCATGTTTCGAACCGTCTTTGGTTCTGCAACTCTGCGGGGTAGCTTGACTCCAAGAGAAAAGATAGCGATGCACTTCAAATTACGGAAGCGCTTCTTCAAAAGAACCCTGACTATTACTCCATCTGGAATGTACGACGAACCATCCTTCTGGAAGGATTCCTGAATGACGCGTAAGCCGTCATTGCGTTAAAAGCAATGCAGATAGCATGGCGAATATAAAAGGTGTTTCTGGAGACAGCCAACAACAACGATGTCATATTTATCCCTGATCCAAAATAGGAACGAAGAGGCCGCCAACAAGATCTACAACAGCGAGCTCGAGTTTGTGGAAGGGATTCTGGAGCAGAGCCCAAAGTCGTATTCATTGTGGAACCATCGCCGCTGGTGTCTAGAGCATATGAGCCAGCCTCGCTGGGACAAGGAATTGGCCATGATCGACAAGCTCCTCGAGCTCGATGCTCGCAATTGTAAGACCCTGTTCGCCATTGGTCCTTGGTTTTGTGTCTCCTGGATGATAAGGGAGATAGCCTGAGTGATGTCATGCTGATAGCGCCTGTGTCTCCCTATAGTGCTTTGATGCGCATAGTAAACTGAGTGCTTGAAATTGCCACTAACTTGCTTGGCTGTCATCTTTTCTGCAACGTATAGTCCATGGATGGGACCACAGGAGATATATCATCAGAGAGCTGGATGCGCAGGACAAGGGTTCAAGCGGCAAAGTTCTCGAGCGCGCACAGTCGGAGTTCGACTTTACAACTACAAAGATCAGTCAAAACTCTTCCAACTACTCTGCATGGCACAACAGGGGCACTCTCCTTGGTAAGTTGGCCGAGAACATGACAGAAGAGGAAAAGATGGTCGCTGTTGACAATGAGTTTGATCTCGTCAAGAATGCCATCCACAAGGATCCTGAAGACCAGAGCGCATGGCTATACGGTCAATGGCTTATTGGAAAAGGTACAGTCGCCCTTTTTCGCCTTGGATATGAAAACCGATACGCTTTTGACAACATAAAACGCCTCAGTTATGGGCACTCCTCGCTAAACTCGGCTTTTTATTTATGAAATAGAGGAGAGGAGCGTCTCAATTCTGGGTGCTACCGTCATCTCATTCCATCCTCTGGAGGTCGTGGTTGCGTTTGATGAAACGGTCAAACTGCGTAATCCACCTACAGTCTCCACGATGTTCGACGAGATTCCAGTTCCACTTAAGGGAAAATGGAAGGCCACAGGAACAGACTCTACGGTCGGCACCCTTTGGATCTTTCAGCAGACAGCGGATACTGCATATGGACCGACAGTCGAGATTATCATCTTCGCAGACGACGTTATTCCCATGAAGACAGGAGGACGACTTGCTTCTGCCGTGTGCTTTGAACTGGAGACATCGCAGCAGAACCTACGTGAGATTTCTGGCCAACTAGGTCGACTGGCCATCGGAATGAACTTGATGTACGACGTTAGCAAGCGTATTGGATCTGTTCCACCCCCGGATGGCACGCTGGATCCTCAGAAAACGAACCGAAAATACCGGGTGACCTCGTTGACGACCTCAGATTCGCTTCAGGACAGAGTGGAATTGCTAGAGCGCGAGATTGCAGTGGTCAGAGAGCTTGTCGAGCTGGAACCAGATTGCAAATGTAAGAAGGGCGCCAAGATGTTTGCTACTTGATTCAAGGATACAAATGATGGCTTTATTCTGACGGGTGTAACTTTGTGCTGTCATACTGTAGGGCCGATCCAGATCCTTTCAAAGCTGCTCTCTGAGCTGCGAAAGACTGTCAGTATCCAGTCGTCACAAGCCAAGCAACTCGACGACGAGTGCATTGAACTGCAGGAAAAGCTGATCCTCATCGATCCTCTGCGCCAGGAGCGATATGAAGACCGCCGTAAGTCGTCCTTTTCTCATTCATTCAAGGCCCTCTGCAGACGATCTTCCAGCACCCAATGCCATTCTAACCACACATTTTATCATTATGATACTGCAGGCACACAGCTAGTCTTTGACCGTGAGACATCGCATATCATCAAGGACTCGAAACGCTTCCCCGAGATAGAGTTCGCAGATGAACAGCCGCAAGATATGGACCTCTCGATGCGTGGAATGACACACATCCCAATCTCGTCGTATTTGATGCATCTGCACACCCTGAACCTGGACTCAAACGAAATTACGTCGACTCGCTTCCTTCGTAACCTGATCCATGTGCGCCGTGTGATCCTATCCAATAACCTAATTAAGCGACTCGAGGGCATACAACACTTGCCGTGTATTGAGTTTTTGTCGCTGGAGAACAACCTGGTTGCCAAGTGGGAGGATGTAGTTGCAGGATTTATGTTCTGGCAAGAGGGCAAGCTGGGACAGACTGGAGGAAATGTCAAAGTCCTGCTAGGAAACAACGTTGTAGTCGAGAACGAGGGCGGTGAATATGTGCTGGAGAAGCGGTGGGAGGACGTGGGCGAAGTAGGAGTTGAGATCCAATGGCAGGCTGAAGAAGTACGATTGGAAGAGGAGACACTCATCGAGGCCGAGGGTACTGAAGCCATTGGGCACACGTTCCTGGAAGGCACTCGGCGCGTCAGCACTACCGTGGTCGAGTTTGATGCTGGCCATTGAAGGACCCCGATACATTGGAGTCTGTTGCTGTTGCATAGGTGCAATGCATACACAAATATATTCTTGTTGTCAAATATGCGTATTCTGACTGTTGTCTTCGTGGAAACATCCCTCGATCGAGCTGCTGCTGCTGTGTATGTATGTACCTTGGCCTCTGCTTGGTCCCTCTTTTAATTATTTTTTTGGCTGCGACTTTTGTCGTGTTAGAGTTGGGTCATGCCACCCAACAACTGCAACCTGTTCCTCAGTTATCTACCATGCATATCGCCGCAACATCGATTTACGTACGGCACCCTCTCAGCCTTGTTCCATCGAGGACAATGAACCCCTGCCTGGCGCTTGGCATGCGTAAAATTGGGGATGTTCTCCTGTCGATTCTTGGCCCCAAAACTGGCTGTTTCAAATGCAATGGGGCGATAGAAGATACCATCCATGTCAATACGCTGCGCTCTTTTCCCTTTGGCTATTCCTTTCCATTGTTTGGTCATCAATATCGCTCATTGTGCTCCATCCAACTCGTGGAGCAATCACGGCTCTCCTGATGGAAATGCCTGTGATAATACATTGCATTCCGGCTATGGGTTATTGCGGATCAAAGGCGGAAGGCGAAACGTCAGAGCTATAATTGAGGGACCGAATTCGGGAGCGCTGAAGACCCCGCTAGGGAGCTCAGGCGAAGACAAGGAGTAGTAGAACGCATTGGACTAGGCTTGGGCCCAGGCTATTTTTTTATGGTCCTTATATCCAATGGCTCCATGGCTCAGATATGGGCACATGGTGCGCAAGCACAAGAGCGGGCAGGCGGTGATGACATGACATGACATATCAAGCAGAGCTGAATATTATGCTACTTACTACTACGCCCGAATGCTAAGGCAGGTTTTCCATGACAACAGTAATAGAATGAAGAGCTTGCCCCTCCTCTTTAGGAGCCAGAGGGCAAACGGAACAAAGAAGGCAATAATGTTCATCCGCTCTGTAGTATGTGTTGGGTTGTAAAAGGGTTGCCGTGTATTCTATCATCTATACCATCGACACTCATTAACGACCGACTCTCTTTTGTTTGAATACAATCACATTCCAGCTCTTCTGCCCAGCTCATTCAGTCATTACCCAACAACACCAGTCAGTTCGACTTCTCATTCCTCTCCTCGCTTTTTGCATTCCTCCCATTCCTCACAGAAACCATTCCCCCTCTCTCCCTCCCTCCCTCCCGTTAAGTTTCTCAGGCACAGCAAGTTAATTGGCCAGTCCTATCACCCCTGTTTCTCGTTTATTTCGTTTATTTCGTTTATTTCGATTAAGCATTTTTTCACACAAACCTCCGCAATGGACAAAATTTCGTCATCGAACTACCCGCTGCCCTCTCCCAAAATGGTCAGGTCCAACCTGCCCGAAGAATGCCTTGTCATGATTTTCCAGCATCTGCGTCATGACCGGTCCACTCTCCATGCTCTCCTTCAAGTGGACCACCAATTCTTCCGCTTGGCTGTCCCCGTTCTCTACAGATCCCCCTTTCGATTACTTGAATCCAAAGCAGAGTCATGGTCGTGGGTCGAGAGAACACAGCGACAGGTTCTCCTGCTGCAATTGTTTATGCGTGCTGTCCAGATCAAGCAATCAGATCGATTAGAGGGCAAATATGCACTGAGGCAGCGGCGAATGCAGCAGCAGGATAGAATGGACAACGATAACGATATCTACCCGCACCGGATCAGCACTCACACTAAAGATTCTTGCGACAAAGACAAAAAAAAGGCCAAGGACAGCAGCAAGGCTGGAACAGAGACGGTGAAAGGGGATGATCCTGCAGAGGAGAAACAGCAGCTGACCAGGTCCTTGCGCTTCAGCACCACGCTCTCGAAGAGGAGGAAACAGCAGTGGTGGTCCAAGAGACGCACCTCCACGTCCCCATCTCCGTCCCCATCTCCGTCCCCATCCCTGTCGTTCGGTCAATCATTCTCTCAGCCATCTATTTCAAAAAAGGAAAGCAATCTTACTGATGTCCCTGGGAAGGTTCAGGAAGGTCGACAGACGGGACTAACCCTTTTTCGCGAACACACACCTGCAGCCGCATCATCAACGGCAACACAAACGCCCACGACAACAACAGCAACGACGACTAATGGTCTCTCTGATTCATCTGCTCAGCAAACAGCCAAGCAACGACAACAGCAACAGGCTTCAACTGTATATGTCTCTCTGGATGGTAGCACGCAATCTACGGATCTATTTATGTCGATCCCTGGAGAGTATCACAGCCAACCCTGGCGCAGCAATCTACAGAGTGACCCGTTCCCGAAACCCAACCTTCTAGATTGGGGGAGCCGCCAATCAAGAGACCAGCGCCATGTCAGTATCTATCTTGGTCCATCTCGGATCTCTGACACGTGCGAGCACAGTGACTCTAACGACACACCTGCAAGCGACGATCCATTTTTTCTAGGGGAAGCCTCAGACAGTTCGCTCACAGATGAGGAGGACACGGACCACTATGACCGCCATCAGTTTTCTGCAGACTCTACGGACATCGAATACGACTATGATGCCCAGCACGAGGACTCGTTTGTGGAGACAATCTTTTCGCCAGGACTCACCACTCTTGACCCTCAGCTTGGTCCTTTCAGTCCGAAAAAAGATAATAGCGGCACTAGAAACTGGGCGCAGACACTTCAGCAGCGGCTAGGCAGCATCAGCGGAAGTAATGACGGTGGCTACAGCTGTCAGGAGTCGGCATCCGCCATGGACACACGTTTGATGACTGACTATTTGGCCTACTATGTCGAGCACGACCATCCGCGGCTGGCGCGAGTTCTCCCCTCCATCTTTCCCAATCTTCCTGCAGAGAGCTTTGACCAACTGCTTACATCAAAGGTACCCTCTGCAGCCGCTCCGTCTTCAGAAGGATCCTCATCCCCGAGTCATCCTATGCTCAGTATCTTTCACTCGCTCCAGCAATCGCATAAGACCGCCCAGAACCTAGAGAGGGCGCACTCGGCACACATCCGAGTGGAAAGGGATCTGCTACACCATTCTCCACAGAGAATCAGGACACTCTCACTGTCGGCATCTCGGATCCAAGCTATTACTCCTCCACCGCAGCGCCACCCTCTTCCCTCGAAGACTGGGTCTCGGTCGATGCTACCAGGCCGACTTACTGTATCGCCGTTTTCATCGTTAATGTCTCTCCTTTCCTCGTCACCGTTCTCAAAATCCTCGACCGCCCCTGTATCTTCGGCCTCATCGTGGCACTCCTCCGCGTCAACCTCGACAGTGTTCTCGTCCCTGTCAGACCACTCTACTACGCCATCCTCCATTTGTGCGGGTTCATCCTATTCATGGACGGGTGTACCTTCGCTTAGCAAGCTGAACCGCCTTTATCGGGTCGAGCTGTACGACATTCATCACGATTTTGATGTCGAGGCCGTCGTCAGTTTCTTTACGCTGCATGACAGGACCTACGACACTATTCGAGAGGTCAAGGTGGGTGGACCAAACGATCTTGGACGATGGAGCCATCCAGGAGTAATCCAGATCCTACAGGCCCTGAGGACTGTCAAGCTGCTGGACATGATCGAGTGGAGGGAGGCGACAAAGTACTTGGATCAGATCCCGACTCGACATTTGGAGACGCTGCTCTTGGGGAATGTGCGGATGACTACGATACAGGGCTCAGACTCAGTGACCATGTCCAATGCGAACAACGACGACAACACAACTAGCAATACGGCAAATGAGGAGGAAGAAGACGAAGAAGGACAACAACATCCACAGATTCAGGCTTTACAGCGATGCAGACAGCTCCGGGAGCTACGGATGCCAGTACTGATCGATGGTCTCTTCGAATGGGCCGTTCAGGAGCGTCAGCATCGAGTCGAGTCGATCTCCCCCTCCACATGCCCAAGCCCACGTGTCTCTCGAACCTATGCATCATTCCACTACCTCAGAGAGGATGATCCTAGCCCCGTGCGACTGGAGAACGTTCACTTGAGCGGGACGAGCACTGGCCCGCTGATCTCGACGTTGATCCATGTGGTCGATGCCTTTCGGGATTCGATCCAGGTGTTGCAGAGCACCTCGTGGATGGATTCGACCGAGACACTGTCCTGCTGCCTGAATCTGTCTTGGACGTGGTGTCTGCCGCAGCTGCAGGTGTTGGATCTGCAGGGCGAGATTGCGTTTCGGTTTCGGATTCAGACATTGCAGCACTGTTCGATGCTTCGGGTATTAAGGCTGTCGCTCCCACATTCAGTGTTGCGGTCATCGACTGCGCGATCTGTGGTTGCAACGGGGCAACATGATGATGACGATGCTGCTGCTGCTGTTGATGTGCATCCTTTGACGAGCGGCGTGGCATGCGAACGTAGAGAACAGCCGTTGTGCTCTCTTGCAGACTATTTTGGTCGTCAAGTCAGCCCTATCCCGTCACAGTGCAGCAGCGTTGTTAATGGTAACAACAGCAGTACGCCCTTTCAGAGGCTACAGGAACTCAAGTTAGTCGGAGATTGGGGTCTGACGGATGAGTCGCTGCTAGGAATTGCGGATGCGATGCCAAGACTAACACGGCTGTCGCTTCTGCGGTGTGATAATGAAGCACTGACAGCCCAAGGGTTAATCCACGCGTTGCCGAGTCTGCGACAGCGACCGCAAGAGCAGGAAAGAGTATATCGGTGTCGGGTTAGGTGGTTGCAGGTTAGCAAGGGTTGGCAGGGTGAGCTGGAGGCAGCATTGGCGGATCGGGACAAGTATAAGGACCTTGTGGATGCGGTGGAGGGAGGTGTGTGTCCACTTGAGATCGCCTATCAGTACTAAAAATAAAATGAGATAGTGGGCGTAATAGCTGCTTTCATGAGTACAAAAAAATTTTGTGTATTTTTTTTTCTCAGGAAGAAAAAAGCCTTTTTTCTCTCTCTGTAATAATGAGTAGCGCAGAGAATGGCGGAAGTGAAGAAAATAAAAATAAAAACGAGACGAGACAAAAGAAGGATGTAGGGAAAGAAAGGAATGCGGGAGAAGTAATTGATCGCTCCTCATGCAGATTATATTTTGCTATGCTCATCGCGTGTGGGCATTCAATCGCTGTTTAGGTTTATAAATGAGTTTAGTTTGATTCGATTGCGTGAGCTAAATCTAAATAGAGTGTGCGAAAAAGAGTCTCGTTCAACGCAGACGATCATTATCCAAAGAAGAGGATAAGAATGAGGATGAAGATGAAGACGAGGATGAGGATGAGGCTGGAGTAGCTTACTATATAGAAAGTGCATGTCATTCTCAGCCCCTCCTTTTCTCAATTATTACTATTGTCTATCGCGACAGCCCTGCTAGGCTGTCGTTGCAGCCAAGTAACTGGGGGATGAAACAAGCAAATCCAGGGCAGTAATATAACTTGTTAGGTGCGGTTTCACTCTATTACTGATAAAGAATAATTCATGTCCCCTCCCACACATTCACACTCACACACTCACACACTCTCACTCAAGCTCATCCATGCAAGTGTGCATGTGTGTGTATATAAGCGAGACACTGGGCCGCTCAGTCCCTATCCCCGCCTTCAGTTCGCCCCGTCCAGCCCAATTGCTCTCTTCTCCTTCTTCCCCCTCTTCTCCCTCTACTCTTTCTTCTCCCTGCTCATCTTTCTTTCTCATCAGTCCTGTCCCCTCATCGCCCCTTCACTCCCTTCACCTCATCCTCATTCCTCATTCCTCGTTCCTCGTTCCTCATTCCTCATTCTTCATCTCTTTCCTCCTCGACTCTTTCCTTGTAAAGGAAATAAAAGGCTGCGTGCTCTTCCTTCCTTAATTCCTCTTCCTGAAGCGAACTCTTCCTTTTTAATATAATTTGTTTTTCATTGCCACCATCACCCCCTCCCTCTATCACTCCCTCTCTCACTCACTCAAACTCACTCAATGGATCCACACAGCAGCAGCCATCATATCCACATCGAACAACTCGATGATGACCACGACCACATCCGTTACGCCTACTCCTCATACTCTGAGGACTCCCTCGAGTTCAACGACGAAACCGGACTCGACCGACTCAACCGTCTCAGTAACACCAGCACTCTCGTCGGTGGAAGCAGCCCCCCTCCTTCCCAGCACCAACAGCACCCATACTTATTCAACCCCTCATCCACCTCCACCTCCTCCTTCTTCGCTACCGATATCAAAATGTCATCTTCATCATCCGACTCAACCCTGTCAGAACAACCCAAGCGAGGGCTCTGGTATCGCCTCACCCACTCTGAATCCGGTCGGCTCGCCTGCGCCTTCCTCTACTTCTTCTTCGTCTGCATCGCCATGGCCTTTTGTAATCAACTCTCAGACCATCGCTGGGTCGAGACTGCCTACACGAAGGTTCTCTTGCGCGACCGTGGATTTGATGTGATTGCAGCTCAGGCTGATATCCAGCCCGCCAATACCTTCGTGATGACCTCGGTCGTCTTTACGGTGCTAGGGATTGGCATGATTTGTCCTAATTGGACTACGCGAGCGATTGTGTTGAGACGAATCCTCTGGGTGATTGGAACACTGAGCGTGTACAGGGCCATGACACTCTCAGTTACGACGCTGCCGACACCGAAGGAGGAATGCCGTCCGAGTTTGAAGACGGGTTTCTGGGAAATGTTCATTGTTGCGTTACAGATGATTCCCGGTACGGTCGAGGCCTGTACGGACGATATCTTTTCAGGACACACCGTTTTCATGTAAGCCTGGTTTTTTTTTAGTTATTTGTTTGATCGGTAGTAATTTTAAGACAGCAAGCAAGATTGTATGGCATGTTCGTTGATGCAATTGTGGGTTGGCTGCCGCGTTGCAGTGAAAAAAGGGGGGAGGGGGAGGAGGGAGGAGAGAATACCCCCTCTTTATCATGACAAGATTGTTGGATGGCGCAGACGAGAGTTTGGCGAGAGTGGAATGTCAACATGCATCTTAATTTTTGTTGCTTTCAGCGGCCGCGATAAAAGCAACAGAGACTGAGGGAAAGCAAGAGACAATTGTATGCTATGGCACATGTGTACATGGACATGAGTATATTTTTATGGTGCAAGAGGTGCATGGTGGACATGGAAGACGGAAGATGGAGGGCGTGCAGATTTCTTTGGTCTTTTGTTTTGAAGCATTCCATTGGTTTTTTCATATGGGTTTCTGCATTATTATTTTTCAGCATGTGGGGGTGGGGGTGGGGGTAAGTGTGCAAGCGTTTATGCGTATGGTTCGTTTGTGAAAGAGGTTAATGGCAATAAGGTAGCGTGGTCAGCATGCTAAAATAAGTTAGACATAGGGGCAAATGAAGGACAGGGGCTAGTGGAGTGGCAACAGACGCCACAGAAGACCAATGTAGGGATGGCGCGTGAGTTGTACAGACACTCTCAACCACAAACACACACAAAAGCAAACACACATCTAGAAGGGCCATCAGATGTTATTCGTGTGCGAATGATTGGTCGGTCTCTTTTCGGCTGCAGTGTAGTGCTCTCATTTCTTGTCCTTCTTATGGTTTTTCCCTCTCTCGCCATTTAATGCTGTTAATGTAATCCTAAAAGCAATCCTGACCTTATTGCTTCATTTTACTTTATCACTCATAGGGTATCCTGCGCAATCCAGTGGCGACTCTACTGCAGGAACAAGTGGATCACCTATTTTTCTTACCTCTACATCAGCGTCGGTCTCTACTTCGTTGTCGCCACCCGTCTACACTACACCGTCGATGTCGTCCTCGCCGTCTTCATCACCTTCGCGGCCTGGTCCCTCTATATCGGCATGGTCGATGTTGTCATGGAGCATGAGTACTTTGGCATCCAGAGTCACCACGAGAAATATGCTGTCTTCGATAGCACCATTGCCGAGTACGAGTTCATCCAGGAGGAGGACGATGAGGCGATTCGCAACGCTGGAACGGCCACTCTACGCACAAGAAGACGACAGCTCGAACACATGATGAACCGCCTTCGCGGACCCCGCATCGGATACGGTCAGGGCGAGTACGATCGTGTTGCATTCTTGCCCAAGCAATTCAATCTGTGGCTGAAAGGATTGGTCCGGTGGTGCGATGGGTTGGATCTTCGCATGCGTCCTCTGGAGGGTGCATCAAAGGGTACCTCTCGTTGGGAGGAATTAGTGGTACGTTACCGCTCAGAGCAGGTCTCGGGAGGTGACTCTCGCGCACGAATGTACAGAAAAATGAACGAGGGAGTGGAGGATGAGGTAGATGAGGACACGATGGTCCGCAGTGAGATGGTCCAAGTGTATCGTGCTCACGAGTGTCCAGAGCAGCAGCAGCAGGGACGCTGGCGCTCATTGCCACTGCGCCTTACCTCTCCACGACAGCGCAAGGCATCCCTGAAGGAGGAAAAGGACGGAAAGGCAGATCGTGACAGGTTCGTTTTCAGCTCTTTAGCTTGTCTGCACGCCACGCAATATTTCATTTTTCGGCGTTTACTAACCACTTTTTCCTATCTTCAATCTACATCTTTACAGTAAATGGCGCGTATTAAAAATCGCAGCCATCATTATTGTCAACGCCATCCTCTTAATCAAAATTGCTCAAGCTATCGAGAACGGAGCACCTCCCCCACCGCCACAACACTGGACCAAGGACATGGAGTCCTATTCTGGAGGTTCTATCAACAATGGAACCATAGATGCAGCAACTGTAGCTCCCGAGTATAATCAGCCACAGGAGCTTCGCCGGGGAGAAAACCAGGAACACCGGGAGCAAGCATACAGCGCAGTGATAGTTGAGGAGGAGGAAGGAGGAGAGGATCATTATCGTCGCCGCGGAGATCATCACCATATGCGTCGTCGAGAGGTCAGGCACCATAAGGAGCGCTCCCATGTGCGAGACTGGGAGCCAGAAGGCGCTATCTAGAGACGGCATCAAAGAGTTTATTTCCAGCCTGACTGGTTCGTCCTAGAAAGTTGCCATAGTCGTATTCGGTTCTGTACATACACCACTGCCATTCGTCGCCATTTATTTATAGTCATATCTCCTGTATATTACCCCATTTTTCCTAATTAAAAAATCAAGCAGTAAAAGGACTTGCGAAGCCTTTCGGCATTGGGCAATGGATAGCACGTGATAAGCGCACGGCATATCGGTATATAGCAGAGAAGCAGGCGAAATTTTGTCCCCTCTCTCGAATTCGAATAGTTCTCGCAAAGAGTTAAATCGCACTTTTCGATACAGAAGGTGCGTACACCCATCCATCCATCCATCCATCTATCCTATGCGTTCGTCCATCGATTTTAACCAACAGTCAGCATACGGAGCCAAGGAACCATTGGAGTGATTCGACGCATTTGAGTAGCATGGCGAAGAAAGAAACCAAGGAACGACATATTTGCTTTCTAGCGACATTCAGATCATCCGATTACAATCGTGCTGGCGGCTTTATGAACGAAACACTATCCGGCTTTTACAGGAACCATTGGACACCACCAGGATATACCTGTCTCCTAATCAGCAAGCGTGCAGTGATTCTAATCCAACTCACTTTTTGGTCTTATAGTCACCATGAAGTACCTCGCTGCCTACCTTTTGCTCACCCTCGGTGGTAACGCCACCCCCTCCGCCAAGGACATCACCACCCTCCTCGGCACCGTCGGTATTGAGGCCGAGTCTGAGCGTATTGAGTCTTTGATTGCCCAGCTCTCCGGCAAGGACATCAACGAGGTACGGATAAGGTCGCAAACTGAAGAAGGATTTACGAAAAGGAGTACAGGATAGGGAAATCAGGCGAAGCAAGCATAAACGAAGGCGTTGAGTGAAGACATTGCAGGAGCATGAAGCAATATATCAGGAATCGGCGACTATTTTTAAGCAAGAAGGATCTGGCGACTGCAAGGTGTTGTCGGCGAAACCTTTTGTTTTAGACCGTGAAGCGAACGGCAGTCAACAGCAACACAGAATACTTTTCAACAACCCTTTAAACACTCACCGGGAAACGATATCATCTTTGGAAATAACATCCACTGTTATCTCAGGCTCAGTTTCCTAATCCTACCACATCTTATTTGTATCTTTCTTTTTGAATTAGCTCATTGCTGAGGGTACCTCCAAGCTCGCCTCCGTCCCCAGCGGTGGTGCTGCTGCTGCCCCCGCTGCCGGTGGTGCTTCCGCTGCTGCCACTGAGGAGAAGAAGGTGGAGAAGAAGGAGGAGCCCAAGGAGGAGTCCGATGACGATATGGGATTCGGTCTTTTCGATTAAACCGTCAATGGTTTGCTCCGCTTTTGAAATGATATTCTCCATTACAACGATCACCCATGCGCCTCTGCAGGGTTCTTCTATCTGGAATAATAATAAACAAAAACGGGGGTCTCCCTATGGCATCCTTTCACAAAAAAAAAAAAAAGACTTTTCGCAAGTATGGCGATGAGCAAGGAACAGAAGGATGAATATTGTTTATGACTATGGAGTAGAATATTATACAAGATGTAGAACTGTGCGACTACTTCCGCTCTTTGAGTCGGGTGCTGACAAGTGTCCAGAACATGGCAATGAAGAGTACGATGAACCCAACCAGGATAATCATATTCCTCCAATACCCGCCCAAGTCAAATCCAAACAGCTTCTGCAAGATCAACGATCCAGGCACATTAAACGCAACACCCTGGATCGTATCAATCAATTTTGAAGTCGCTACCTCGTTCACCGCCAAGGCCTCGAATCCATACTTGAACATCGACAGGTACTGGATCCAGGTCAGGGCCGCAGGGATGTTGCCGGAGTTGATCATGAACCCTCCAAATAACATCATGAATAGCATCACGATCGATGACGCCAACGATGCTACGCCGGTGGTGCGGACGCCTGCTGCAATGACCAGGCAAAAGAGTGCGGTTGCGACGTTGAACAGCACGAGGATCAGCAGGAACTTGAAGAACGTCTCCACGACTGGGGAGAGACCAATCATGAAATAGGAAATGCAGCCCATAAAGAGCGAGGGGATGATGCGTAGAGGGATTAGATCGAAGAGCAATGTCGAGATGATAAACGGTGTCGGCGGATAGTAACCATTCGAGCGCTCCTTGATGAACAGCGTCCGAATGTCCGTGAATGCGCCCAGGGCAGAGATACTGCTGAAACCGAGAAGAGCAAGCATGAAGAACAGTGAACCAGCACGGTTCTGGAAGCCTGCCAGGTTCATGGGTACTTTAAAATAGAGTCCGCCAATAAAGATACCCAAAATGATCGACACCGCCAGATGAAGCACCAGTAAGGACTTGTCGCGGATCAGGGTCTGGAAGTTGCGCTTCATAATCACACGGAGTTGGGTGAGGAAACTGGTTGAGTAAACGGTCTTTTGGCGCTTAGCGGTTACACTGTCCGAGAGCGATGGTGTTGACGAACCCGAAGACCCTGTGTCTTCTATCCGCACTGCGGTCTCGTGCGGCGATGGCTCGATCCATCTTAGTGTGATGTCGCCGGAATCAGTATGGCTGTTATTGCTGTTGCTGTTGTTGTTAGCACCTACTGCACGCCGTGAGACCACATTTCCGGAGACGTAGGTCTGATGTGCAGACGACACACCATCCTTTTCATATTCGTTGCCCTCAAAGGCCTTGGCCTTGTTAATCAGGTCCTGATCCATCGCAATATCCAACAAGTAATCCGCGATGTTGTAGTTGGCCGGACAAACCAGATCCCGTCGTCGAAAGTACTCCGCTGCCGTGCTTGTAGCTCCAAAATAAAGCGCCTCGCCCTTGCTGATAACAAGGGCCTGATCGAACATGTGAAAGATATCCGAGCGAGGCTGGTGAATCGTTAAAATGACCGTCGTAGTCTTGCTAGCCGCCAATTTACAGAGTTGCTCAACCACCATATGGGCACTGTATGAATCCAGACCAGAGGTTGGCTCGTCCAGGATCAGGATCGGAGGGCGCGTGATCAGTTCTAGCGCAATCGACACTCGACGCTTCTCGCCTCCAGAGATACCACGCGATGTCACATTGCCGATCCTTCGGTTGGCGCAGTGTGTCAAGCCCAGCATCTCAATGACCTCCGCAACACGCTCATGGATTTGGTAGACCGGCATCGCCTCCGGAAGACGCAACATGGCCGAGAACAGCACGGCCTCATACACAGTCTGGGTCGGAGGCAACGTATCCTCCTGATCGACAAATCCAACTGCCCGACGAATATCGCTTTCATGAGCCTGCTTGCCATTCAACAGAATCTGACCCGCCACCTTTCCGTCCTTGCGTTTGCCCGCCAGAATATCCACCAGCGTTGATTTACCCGCCCCAGAGGGACCCATCACTGCCAGGACCACACCTGCGGGGGCTGCACCCGAGATACCATTCAGGATCTGTAATCCATCCTTGTTGAGCGTGTACCCCACATTGCGGAACTCGAGCGATGCGGCCTCGGTGTTGAGTGTGTAGGGCGTGCGGCTGAGAATCAACTGGTTTCTGCGAGCGACCGCGCAAATGACGATCAACAAAAGGATCAAAGCACCCAGAATCGCCAGGCAAGCAATCACACCCGGTGCCATCGTCGCCTTGACGGTCGTGACCGACGACTGCATCTCGGACGGGAACACACACTCGCCCATATCACAGTCAACCATTTTCAAACCCGTCGGGAAGAATCCTGCTAGATCCGCAATAAAGAAGTCGCAATCCTTACTGCCATGTGGACACGTCAGCGAGAACGGTCCATGGAGAGAATCGATCGTATCGCCCAATGTAATGACCGGCCCAGGGATCCCTCCACACATCAACGTGGGCGTGATACAATTGCATTTGAGCACTGGACAATCCCATTTGGTCTGCACGACTCCATTCTGCTCGGTGGTCGCGAGGGTACAATTGGGGGCATCACAGAAGAACTGCTCCGCCTGTCCCAACCATAACTGGGCATTCACACTCTTGTTAACGGAATTGAGATCGAGCGTGAGGGTGTAGTTTCCAGGGAAGAAGCCCGTAAGCTCGGGGGCGCGGACTGCGCAGGACATGAAAGAGTCGTAATAGACCTCGGGATCCTTATTGCAGACCATGTTCTCGTTGCCGAGGAAGGATGTGCGAGAGGGTGGTTTTGACTGGCACCCAGCATCTGTCTGACAGACTATGTGAATAAGAAACCAAAAAAAAAAACGGTCAGCTTCAACGGTCTGTGTCACCTCCATTGCAAGGAGACAGGTATGCAAAGAGTATCGCTACCATTGCAGTTGAATCCGCCGAATCCGTCGTCGCACTTGGAACAGCCCGTGTTAGGAGGAGCTGTAGGTCGTTGTGAAGGGTCGGTCAAGGGCGACCCACAGGCCAAGAGGCTGCAGTCGTTTCCACCAAACCCTGGCATACAGGTACACATCTTGTTTGAGCAGACACCATTGTTTAAGCAGCCCTAATATGATATCCAGTAAATTGAAATAAGAGGGACTATCAGTTGTTTGTTTGTCTGTTTGTTTGAAAAAAGCGACCTGTCCATGGTGACGAAAAGGTGTGCAGGTTTACCTTGGGAGAGCTAGAACAGTCGTACTGGGGCTGACAGACTGCTGGTGAGGGGGTCGCAGTAGAGGTGACAGTGGCAGTAACGGTTGAGGTGGCAACAACGGTTGTGGTTATAAGAGTGGACTGTGCCGAGATCAGACCTGCGACAGCCAATGCGACGACTGTGCCTGTCAACAGCCGCGACAATATCCTCCAGCGCACTGGCACCGGCACTGGCATTGTCTGTTGGGGAGAAGGCGAAACCTTAAATGCGGAAGGAAGGGCCTTGCGGAGGGGAGACAGGAAATGTTGAATGGAAATAACAGTTCCTGGCCAGCAGACAGGAATGAGACAAGGCCGGAGATGGGATGTTGATTGCAGAGAAAGGGAATGAGCGTTGAGGAGGAAGGAGAAGATTGAGCAGGGAGGGAAGCGGAGAGATGGACAAGGGAGCAATTCAGTTGAAGCAAACAAACAAGCAAACAGGAGCAATGGCGGGTGGATAAAATGGATGGCGAGAAGATGAGGGGAGGATGGGCAGATAACACACACACTTCACACAAACACATGCTATATACCTTCCTTCATATTCATCCCCCCTCCGATCTATTACAACATATGCCAAGCGTCAGATGTGAGGAGACGACTACGCAGTCTGGCCTTCTCCTACGCCTGCCTCGCGCAGTCTCTTCGCTCTTGGTGGGAGAAATTACAGGATCCAAGGGGACAGGACCACCGGGACGACGAATAGGCCAAACAGAACGGAGAACGAAATGGCTCTCGCACCTTATGCCATGTCCACCCCTTTCAATTGGACCCTGGATGAGCTCTGCTCAAGTGCTGCATTTGGGCTTATACATCAAAGATACGCACGCGGATAGACATATTTGACAGATCCTCTAAAAAATGTGCACTGCATGTCCACGCAGTTCCCTCCACTCCTCCTCCTCCTCCTCCTCCTTCACCTTACCTTCATCATTGGTTGCGCCTCAAGTGGGATGATCTCCGCTTTTTTGTTATTTACTCGCATTGTTTGTCAACACTTACCTGATACATCTCAACAGCCTTCCGTAGTCCTGGATTCAATTCCTGAAATGCATATCGTATGTTGCACAGTCCGCGTTTGGACCCTTGGTTTACAACGAACGCTTAAAGAGATGCATGGAAAGTTTTCATTTTATTTAAGACGACAACTACGACGGCTATGTCTCAATCTCCACAGATGTCCGCGGCAGCGGTTGTGCCTCAACAGTCTCTGGACGACTAGCCACAATCCTCCGCCGCAGTGCTGGATCCATCTCCAGCTCCAAGCTGGCAACTCCTCCAGTAAGCTGGAGCAAATGATCCAAGCACCGCAAGATCTTTGTCTCGAGCTGCCCACGATACTGGAATTCTCCAAAGTCGTGTTCTTCCTGCTCCTCATCCAGACGTTGGACCGCCGTCATCAGAACCTGCACCATCTTTCGGAGCATGGTCTGGTCACCATACTTGGCGCGCGTCTTGGGCACTGTCAAGGCTGCGCACGCGTTGATTCGGACTTTAAAATTCTTGCTCTGCTGAATAGCGTGTAGAAGCGCGTCGTAGACGTCTTTTGTCCACGACACCATATCAGAATCTAGGGCATAACTTGTGCCAGCCGTCGACCCAATCGGAAAGTCCGGGTTCAGTAGTACATTTTGCATCGCGTAACAGGCATTCCAGCGACCCTATTGCAAAACACAGAAACAAAAAGTCCGATTTTAAGCAAAGCCTGACCTGGTGTCAAATTATGTCAAGCGTCATGTTGCCCATTAAAAAAATCATTCATTACCTTGAGAGAACCTTGCTCCATGTACTTGATTAGTGTGTACACGCCATCCTTGACTAGGCTATGTCTCTCGCGCTCTAATATGCCCTGAAATGTCACACGAAGCAATCCTCCGATCGCGCGAATCCCATTCGACTTCAGCTTCTCATGGTCTTGACATATCAACAATGCAGTTTTCATGATTTTCGTCCACAGAGCCAGTGTCAGCAGCTCATCCAGCACACGTTCCTGTTCACTAGTCTTCAGCAGCACCAAGGAATCACACAGGTTGCCGACAGCCCAGCTGGCCCTGACCCGGACATTGAGATTGGGGTCCTGGCAGAGGCCCAAAACAGCGCTTGCCATGTCCGATGCATGCGTGCTGTCTTCACGGAGCGAGGGAAACAGGATGAACACTCCGATTGCACGGCAGGCTGCAGCTCTCGCAGTTGCATGTTCGTCTACTGCCGTACCGAGCACTAAGGACATGATTAGCATCTCGAGACGGTCCTAAAGAATATGTGCGGCATGAAGAACTGTTGTTAGTATTTCTAAAGATACCCAGAACCGGATTCAATGGAACGCCCTCTACACATACAGGCAGACCATTAAAGGCATTTGAAGATAGGTGCGAGATGCAGTCGCATCCTAGGGCTTTAATGGCTGGACTCTCTTCCGCAAACGCCTTGAGAATATGTCTCTCCATCACATCCTTCCACCATTCGGACGTCTATTATCACAACAAATGCCATTAGTAAACCCTGAAAAAATCATGACATCGCAAGACATTAAAAAAAAAGAAAGAAATCAGGTAACTGTCAAGGAGCTAATAAGCCAAGCGTACCAGAGGATCTAGTGCCTTTACGCCTGATTTGGAATACTCTTCCAAGAACAAAAGGCCTGCGGAGCGAACTCTGATGTCCTCTGAATTATGTCCGCTCGCTAGTGCTTCATCGAGTCGAGGCCATACTTCTCTAATCACTTCAAAATGAAACTGGGCGATGGCTCGTAGCGTACTCCAGCCCTCGATACGAACTATCGCACCAACATCTGGAGCCTCAACGAAAATTAGGAGGCGGGATAAGAAATCTAACGGGTCACTGTGTAATACACTGGAGCGCGCAAAGACGTTATCCCGCACGTCTCTTTGCGCAGAAGTGTTGCTCATCAATGTTGTCAGAAAGAATAGTGTTGCTGCCTGGAGACCAGGCTCTTTTTTTTTTTTTTTTTTTTTTGGCAAACATGAATGATCTGTGTTAGTAACAAACTCTCAGATTTTCAATGCATCGGTCAATGAGAAATCTCGAGGTACTTACCATTAGAGTCCAGAAACTTCTCGATAGACCTCAGCAAGAGGAGAGACAGCCCTGGTATCATCTTTTCGTACGAGCAGTTGGCCACGATCGTCGAGCAGCACTTGATCACCTGGATCGTGATATTTTGGTCCAGAGAGCCGTCCACACCGTCCATGGCCAAGGCCATACCAACATGCATCTCTCTTGTCATCAAGCCGACCCTCTCTGAAAGGGCAAGCAAACCAGCATGACTCTTTGCTCCCGACAGGCCAGTTTTTTCTTCCGCCATCGCAAGGTACTGCTTTGAGCTCTCTACGATGTTTCCAAGCACGACGCAGGCTGCAGAACGCACGCTAAGGATCGGATCATACGCGATCAAACCGACGAGAGATGAAGACCTATACGTCCCTGCCATCATCGGTGTGAAAGTGGAGCTCGTCAAAAATTTTGGCCAGTGTGGCTGAAGCTGCTTTGGGGCCGCCCGTGCGAGGGCTTGTAGACATAGAAGGGCGTTAAGTCGTACTTTGCCGTCATGTTGCCTCCTTTGAGTTTGGTGCAGGCCTGACTCCGAGTCGGAATATTCAGAATCCGACGATTGTAGGCTTCGGTAGGACGTATGTGGCGATTCAGAAATGTCCTGTAGCTGTGAAGTGTTGCTGAGACCGCCTGTAAATTTGGTGGAGGGTATAATGTTGTTCGGGGTGAGATAGGGCGATCGCTGGATAATGCCGGCGTTAAAAGCGCTCGAGAATGAGGAGGCAATTGGTTGGTTGATCCAATTTTCGGATGTAAAGAACATGAATCGACAGATAACACTAATGATGGGCGGTATAGATCGCGTCGCAACATTTCTGTCCTCCTGCAGTAGAAAGTGTAGCGCCCTGAGTGCGGAACTAATAAGCTGTGAAAGAAGGAAGAGCACTGGTTAATACCTAATTCTGGTATACTGGTCTCTTTGAGGAGATCGACTCAACAGGACCTTTGCTAAAGGGCATATCCGCATGTATTATCTACCTTGCGTTCTGATCCACGATCCTTGCGCCGTGCTGTACTCAGTGGTCCCGATATTGAGGAGGGCTCGAGTTGAGATATCGCCGTGAGGTTTGACAGAAGCACCTCGTACATCCGTTCATGGAATGATGAGAATAATGTACCAGTCTTGTGCACCAGATTGGCCATACAGTTGAGAGCCATGCGCCGTAGTTCATATTCGTGCGACCTTGTGTTTCCTCCTACAGCAACGATCATCTGGAATAGGTCTTGAAGCGACTATAGGAAAGGACGAAGATCAGCCTCAATTCTGCAAAGGCATTAGCCATTGACATCCATGGGAACGCTAAATATCGTCGTTACTTTACATCCTTCACATATGCTCCTTTCTCGAATAGAACTGCGCTTAGGGCACGAAGGATGTCGATTCTTGCGCGCTCAAAGGTCTCGGTCAAGAGGTTGTTGATGTTGACGTTACTCTTCTTGGTCTCCTTGTCCTTGCATTCCTGTAACTCCTCGTATCTCAATGCAGCTAGGAAAAAACCGCACAGGATGTCTATGATGTGCCTATTTGAGCCTTCTGGTGGTAGTGGCTAATATTGTTGATCTGAGAGGTAAGATATACGCGAAGATGACAGATCTTTCTGCGCCTTGAAACTGAATTGCGCTTTCCCATTACCTTGACCAGATCTTGGTTGAACAAAGCGAAAACAACCTTAGAAAGTATATCCACATCCTCCGATGATCTAGCTGACAGCGCCTGACATGCAACGACAAGTTTTTTCTGAGCAGCCTGCGTAGTTAACGAAGGTCGCGATCCATGGTTAAAATATGCCATCATTGAGCTCCGCCTGGGATTCCTAGCTCTCGAAAACGTCTCGGTAGCGGTGACATCCATAGTACCACTCACCTGTGAGAATTGCTGGGTGTCATCGACGTTTTTGATTTTGTCGGATTCTAAATCCTTTGTCTGCTCCAATATCCGGCCCAAATCCTCTCTTAGACTGGCCATATCCTGCGGTGCTTCAGGCAAATTATTGCCTGTACTCTGCGATGTTGTCTCCCTTGGTTCCCTGGAGCTGGGACACTGCCTTGTGGGCTCCTCAGCATCGACCCTTCGCTGCGCCGGTGCGCCCCTGTGATGTCTGTGATGGCGCTGTCGCGGTGCTTGGGCCATGGTCATGTTCTGATGCAGAGACGAGGCCAGTCTCCTTTGAACATGAAGCGAGGCTAGGTATGACAAGCCACTCTAATGCTGAACCTCCTCTTTGCTCTTGGGTGTCCTTGTCTCCACTCAACCTGATCACCACAACGAACTCAGTGTCGATCACATTCCACACGCTGTTGACCCTCTCCGACAAGACTGGACTTGGACTGGAACAACCAATGTACTCGCCTAGTCGTCCGACTTCCACCAGCCCAAGCACGCCGTCTTCGGGACCCTCACGCGGACACACTCTGTCCCAACCACAGCAGCACCAAGTACAGGCTGCCATCCCAACCCCTAGCGCCAACATGCCAGAGCCTGTCGCACAACTCGGGTCCCAACTTTCAGACATACAGCAGCAGTCATTACAGCAACCGTCGCAGTCTGTACCTATACTCAATTCTATCAATCGCGTCTCACGGACGTATTACAGCAAACAGGACCAGGTCACCATATATGTCGCTCGTCACCCTGGCATCAGTCTACATCGGCAGACAGACATGAGGAGAGAGTTATGTGAAGTCATTGCAGCTATCGGCAAGCGGATTGGATTGTAAGAGCATAACATGGCACTCGGTTAACTTGAAACGGACCAGCTGGACTTGAGCATGTGGACTGACCGATGTTTGTAGTCCTCAGCACACCATCAGCACAGCACAACTTTTACTTCATCGCTTCTACATGTTCAACTCTGTACCGGATGCAGGAAGCGAGGTAAATACAATCAAATGAATTCAATGGATATACAACACTAGTCAAGTATGTCGCGAGATATTGATCTTTTGTCCTTTCCTCTTTTCGCCTTTTCGTAGGTCGTGATGGCATGCCTTTTTGTCTCATCCAAGGTCGAAGACACGATCAAGAAGCTGAAAGATATCATGATGGTGAACTACAGCTATCGACATCCACATGCGACGGACTGGGACCCTGAAAGCAAAGTAAGGCTGCGAGACGCCGTGGCAGCATGCACAACACAACTGATTTCGGGGATTGTGAACGACATCCTCACCCATTATCTATTAATATCGCATATTACAGGAAGGGGAGGAGCAACGGAAGCGGGTTCTTTCATACGAGAAAATGGTTCTAGAATCGATCTGTTTTGATTTTCGCATCATCCACCCATACAAATATATCATCAAGTTTGTCAGAATTATGAATGGTAATACAGTGGCGTACCATCATCCATCGAAAACATATCCTCCACTATGGCGACTACGGCGCTGTAATCTGGAACAGACACTGAATACTTCCTTATCTTACTATAGGTTCGCAACGTTTGGCACGGCATGCATGGGACATTGCACGGGATAGGTATTTTACGCACCGGAGCCATCTTGGGACAATGTTCAACATGGTAAGGCCATTAGATCTAACAGGTCTTCTGCTCATCATTGTGATAACAGCTACAAGATAGGAGTCTGTCTTGAATATCCACCCCACACAATAGCTGCAGGGTCAATCTATCTGGCCTCGAAGCTAATTGACGAACCATTCCCAGACCTTGTGCGAGGTGAACCATGGATGAAAACCTTCAGGACACGGTCGATTGATGTTGAGGGTATTTGGCCCGCTCAAACTTTTCGCGCGGGTTCGATGCGTAGGTGTTCGGAATATCCATCCTAACCACTGCACTTGCACGTTCGGCCCCAATAATTAGACTATAGTCATCAGATGCTGGACCTTCTTTCTATAGGGCGGTCGGATGCGCAACGACAACAATACGATAGGATTCATATCACGCTCAATGATGCGCGTCAACTGGACATCGAGCATCAGCAACCAAAACTCAAGAGGGCCCGGATGGATTTTTCCCGGCCCACGGGTGTGCAGGCAGGCAAGTCGCTGAAATCCATGCACTTCAGTGGTTTCGCGACATGCTTGGGTCATGTTTATTAATCGAGCTATGATCTCATTTTACCTCACATCGTCGTCTTTATCTCTTAGAGCTGGAGAGGATACAGGATGGAGGAGCATCGAATCCAACTGTTCGATATAGCCAATCCTAGTTCAAATAAACGGACAAGGCATTATGAAGAGCGATTTTATGAACCGCGAAAGAACGTGTCGGACAAAGGTGTATGTGCTGGCATAGTGGTCGTGACCCCTTTTTTTTCCTTCGCCTTTGACAAATCCTTCCTCGTTCCTCTTGCTCCTCTTGCTCCCTTTGCTCCTTAATCTCATCATCTTCATCACCCTCATTCTCTCCCTCGTCTTTATCCTATACTCTTTCTTAATATCCACTGATTCCTCCTTACTACCTACACCTTTCTTACCTAGGCCATTCCCCGCGGCGTCTTTCCCCTCGGCTCATTCTTCAGCTCTTTCCTCTGGCCTATTACTCTGACCAATATCACACTTTGACCTCAGTAACCATCGTATCCACAATACTTCCTCGGACATAATGGCCTACTACGACCCACTTGCTTTCCAACAGCAGCAGCAACCACAGCACGCCGGCATCGGTAACTCGTCAGCTTCTCTCTGGTAATTGCAACACCTCCCATTGTCTGTGCCCTGGACTCAGATCAACGTTTCTACAAAACGACTGGCTGTAAGTTGGATTACTTGGATTCTCTTCGGCTAACGAACGACCCTCACGCGTCATTTATATTTCACCGGCAAATAGGATGGGTGAGCTCGAGCCTTGGATGGATGAAAACTGGATTCGCGGTGCCTGGTACAGCGCTGGTGAACAGGTTGCGGTCAAAATGATTCGCGACAAGTACACAGGGTAAGTGTTCCGCTTGCGCCTCTTAGGCACCTATTTTCAGGTTGTCTCTGTCGGTTCAAGTGTAGATGCAACGGCGTCCCAATGGTCGGAAGTGCGAAATGATTTCAAAACTGACTCTGTTCTTATTATCTTTTCTCTTAGAGCGAGTGCTGGTTACTGCTTTGTTGAGCTTTCTAGCCCTGCGGCAGCAGTCAAGGCTATCGGCACTCTTAATGGCGTTCTGATTCCTGGCACCAACAAAGTGTTCAAGCTTAACTGGGCCTCAGGTGGAAGCCCCGTTGCGACTGCGTAAGTGCCATCGCCTCATCTTTTGCCCCTCAAACTGACTGTCACTACGCGGCTGACAGCTGGTCTGCTCCATTCTACTGACATCCTCTCTGCCCTTTTTTGTTTTGGTCTACTGCATAGCGGGGCTGCTGGTCAGGAGTACTCGTTGTTTGTTGGGGACCTCTCACCTGAGGTCACAGAGTACATGCTTATGGTATGTCGACACTGATCTTTTCCCTCCGTTACAAGAAACCGACGCGAATGACACGCTGCGGAGTACTAGCTCATGCGGTGATGATAATGTTTCGTCTTTATTAATCGACATCACCCGCATTTAATTATTATCTAGGCCACGTTTCAGGAACGATACGTGTCCTGCAGATCGGCCAAGATTATGACCGACCCCGCCACAGGCATGTCCAGAGGTATGCTTACAGCCTGCAGATATCTGCCTGCTTCTGTCGTATCAAATGATTTTTGTTCTTCGAATTGATTCCCTTCAAAATCGCTTTCATATAGGCTATGGCTTTGTCCGATTTGGTGACGAGAGCGAGCAGCTTCGGGCCCTTCAGGAAATGCAGGGTGTTTACTGTGGCAGCCGTCCGATCAGAGTATCCATGGCAACTCCGAAGAACAAAGCGCCCGTTGGTGGCATGGGAGCTGCTGGACCTGGGAGTATGATCGGAGGTATGGGCATGGCCTCTGCAGGCTACGGCTATGCAACCCCAGTTCAACCCACCAGCCCTCAGCACACCTTGAACCAGTTCACGGACCCCAACAACACGACCGTCTTTGTTGGAGGACTTTCAGGAATGACACATGAGGACGAGCTCAGAGGTGTGTTTGCCGCATACGGCGAGATCACCTACGTCAAAATTCCACCAGGAAAGGGCTGCGGCTTTGTTCAGTTTGTGCACAGGCAGAGCGCGGAAATGGCCATTAACCAACTGAACGGCTACCAGATTGGTAAGACACCCTCTTGGGATACTGGATAACCCGGTTGTTTTTATGGCTCCCCACCAACGCTATTTTCTTCTGTACTCCACTTAGGTAATTCACGTATCCGTCTGTCATGGGGACGTGCTCAAAATGAGCCCAAGCCCATGTCGCCCCATGGGACCTCAATGATGGGCGCGCCTAACTTTCGGTAGGTGTCCAGTGCTTTTCTTTCTTTGACCGCATATAAGCTAGAGAGCTAATATAGCTCTGCCGTTCATTTTTCGTGAATAGTCCACCCATGCAAAATCAGTTTGGACTTGGTCCAAATAGGACTCCTGCTCCTCACTCTCAGTACCCAGGACTTATGCCTGGCTCGACACTTCCAGGCATGATGCAAACGCAGTCGCTACAGGACCCTATGGAGAGAATCCCAGTCGAACACCAAAACCGCGCCTTTGTCGAAAGAAAGGAAGCGCTTATGGACCGAATGGATGAAGGCGCTAGCTGGAGAGGATCCGGAGCGATTTATGCTTAAGGAACAGAGGAGTTCACAGTCGGACGATCCCTCCAGTTCTCAGAGTAGCGCACGGTCCATCATATGAGCAGCACCATATCCCATCCCCTTACTATTTTTTGCACCTTTTTCTTGTTGTTGTCCTTTCTTTTTCATATCTACCATCTTATCACTGTTTTCTTATGTTTCCATTTGCTTGAGCACGACCTAAAAGCCTTGTTGTCCCCTGTCTCCTGTTCTTGTACATGCTATTTCTATTTCTTTCCTCTCTTTCATTGCTTTATTTATATCATTCATTTTTGCATCCTCTGTCTTCCTTAATCCTGCTCCAGCCGCTCTGTGAATAATGCCTAATTTGCTACCGCCTTCCTGTACAAATATGCCCTGATTTTGTCCGCACTCTTCTTTCATTTTTGCATCAAGCATTTACCCTGCCTATCAGTCTATCAGTTGTTATTCTCGCTCATTTCTGTGCGTTCCCAATACCATCGCATCATCGTATTCTTTCATTTCTTGCAGCAATATCTTATTTTTTGTAAGCTCAAAAAGAGCGCCCAATAAAGAACGTGACAATTGCACCCGGAGTTGTGGCTTGCATCCGATCCAAAACAATCCAAGAAAAAAAAAAAGAAAAGAAAAAGCGCCTTCGCTCAGTGCATGCTTCCCTGCTCTCCCTCCTTGTCGAATCACACATCCCAGCCGGCACCATGTCCACCAAGTCAAAGAGTATTGAGGAAACCCAGCGGAAGGGCGACTTTACCATCAAGCCTTCGGATGCAACCCCCACCTTGAACACTGCCGACTGGCCCTTGTTGTTGAAGGTACGACCCAACATATCAGCTGCACTTGAAGCGACACTTGCAACAGGACCATACAGCGACTAACGTCAGCTCCATTTTTGCCATCCTTTGATCCACGCCCACCGACACTTTCGATTGCTTCTATTACTCCGAATAGAACTACGATAAGCTGAACGTCCGCACCGCTCACTACACCCCTATCCCTAGTGGTTGCTCTCCCTTGAGACGTGAGCTCGCTGAATACGTCAGGTATGGCAGGATATTTTCTCAGGTCGTATTGTTACAACATACATTCGCATGCAGATCAATTGACTTATCATGCCTCGGCTGTCTGTCGGTATAGATACGGTGTCATCAACTTGGACAAGCCCGCCAACCCTTCCTCTCACGAGGTCGTCGCCTGGGTCCGTCGCATTCTTCGTGTTGAGAAGACTGGTCACAGTGGTACTCTCGACCCTAAGGTCACTGGATGCTTGATCGTGTGTATTGATCGTGCTACCCGTCTGGTCAAGTCCCAGCAGGGTGCCGGTAAGGAGTACGTGTGTATCCTCCGTCTCCACGACGCCATCGAGTCCGAGAAGAAGTTGGCACAGGTATGGGATCGAAATCTTTTATACCATAGACATTGTGATATGGGATATCTATGCTTAGGGTTGACGGACTACCTTGACTGATTCTGTTGCCTACACAATTGACAAAATTGTGATTGCCTCAATAGACCCTCGAAACCTTGACTGGCGCCTTGTTCCAGCGCCCTCCTCTGATCTCTGCCGTCAAGCGTCAGCTCCGTATCCGTACGATCCACGAGTCCAAGCTGCTCGAGTTCGACAATGACCGCCACTTGGCTGTCTTCTGGGTTGCCTGCGAGGCTGGAACGTACATGCGTACGATGTGCGTGCATATGGGTTTGTTGCTCGGCGTTGGAGGACACATGCAGGAGCTTCGTCGTGTGCGCTCAGGACATATGGGCGAGGAGGATGATATTGTGACGATGCACGATGTTCTGGACGCTCAGTGGATGTACGACAACACCAAGGATGAGTCGTACCTGCGCAAGGTCGTCCGCCCTCTCGAGACGCTCTTGACCACCTACAAGCGTATTGTTGTCAAGGACAGCGCCGTCAATGCCATCTGCTACGGAGCCAAGCTCATGATCCCCGGTCTTCTCCGCTACGAATCTGGAATTGAGGTCAACGAGGAGGTTGTGCTTATGACCACCAAGGGAGAGGCCATTGCTCTTGGTATTGCTCAGATGACGACGGCTGTCATGGCCACGTGCGACCACGGAGTTGTCTCCAAGATCAAGCGTGTGATCATGGAGCGCGATACCTATCCCCGTCGCTGGGGTTTGGGACCCAAGGCTCAGGAGAAGAAGAAGCTGATCAAGGATGGCAAGCTGGACAAGTATGGTCGCCAGACTGATGAGACACCTGAGGGCTGGAAGAAGGGCTATGTCGACTACAACCGCGATGACCCTATCGCACCTGTTGTTGCTGCTGTTGCAGTTAAGAAGGAGGAGGACGATGAGGAAAAGAAGCGCAAGGCTGCCGATTCGAGTGACTCTGACTCTGACAAGAAGAAGGAGAAGAAGAAGGCTAAGAAGGTCAAGACCGAAGAGAAGGAGGAGAAGAAGGAGAAGAAGGAGAAGAAGGAGAAGAAGGACAAGAAGGATAAGAAGGAGAAGAAGGAGAAGAAGGTCAAGAAGGAGGACTCGGATTCGGACTAAGTCTGCTGTTGAGCCGTTTGCGGCGATACTATTTCTTTTTTATATTATTGTTATTTTCTTTCTGCTGCCTGTATTTTTTGTTCTTCATCGACCTCATTAAACTTGCCCCTTCACTATACTTTTGCTCAATGTGCTGCTGCATATTTGCTTCCTCGATCTTAAGCTGTCAATGTATAGATCGGGAATGTGTACGCGCTTAGCTGTTGGCTGTGTCAAACTTAAAATCGCAAGATGTTGTGTCCATGTCAGGGTTTAAAGATGTTTGAGATTGGATTTAAATGGACTATATGTACAATAGAAGGCGTAATGCCTAAGGAGTGCGTGGTATGCTCTATACACTCCCGCCTGAGGGACCGTTTATGCACCGGATCCGTAGCACTTTTCGACCGAATCAGGATCATTACCCCACCATACTGGCATCTCAATGATCTTTGCACTTCCAAAGAAGATGAAGATGGCAAGGATCGCCAGGGACAATCCCGTATCGGCAGCGGCACCGATTAAATAGTTGTACTTAACCCAGGCAGCGTGCCTGTAGCGGAAGAAATAGTACATACAGAAAAACCCTCCGATAAAGGACGACAAGGGGCCGGTCGAGACGTTTCCATAAAAGTTTTCCATGCTTGAGAAGAAAATGGTGCTGTGCCAGAGGTGGAACTTTGCGCGGGGGAACTTCTTGTGTAAGAGATACATGACCACAGGCGCTATCACTCCTAGTAAGAAACCCCAGCGGAGGGGACCGTAGATGGCATCCTGAAACAGACGGGTCGGCCCAACGAGACCATACTGGATACCCTGGTTCAGATAACTCTGAGGGGCCTGACCAGACCACTGCCCAAGAGGATCTTTTTCGGTGCCATCCAGGTACGGACGTTTGGTGTCGATGACCCAGCGAATGACAGCATAGTTGATTGGGACACCGATCAAGTTACCCCAGAGCTGAGACAAGAACGTGGCGCGGGGGCTGACCTTCATGTAGTGACCGATCTTCTGGTCCTGCAAAATACTCTGCGCACGGTACCAGCACTGTCCAGCGACAACACGGTAGACAAGTGATCCGACAGGATGGGTTCCGGGGGCCATGTATCCGTAACTAGCGGGAATGAGAGAAAGATAATCAGCGATGAAGGCCAGCGAACTATTTAGAGCATTGTCAAGCTCCTCATATTATGTGAAGCGGGGATATCTTACATCAGTTCATTCCAGGTTCCAGTGCTGACCTGATATGCACTCACGGCGTAGATGAATCCCATAGGAACAACGGTCAAGGCGCCGAGGACAACACCGACAATGTAGGTCCACCAAGGCAAGTACAAGTCCTGGGTGAAAATCAAAATCAACATCGTGGTGAAGCAGCAGGCAAAGAGCAGGATGTACCACCACAAAGGCACTTCCTCATACTCCGACATCAAGACATTGAGACGGTCCTTGAAGGAGTGCTGCTGCTTGTTACGAAGGTGCTGCAGAGTAGACCAGATCTTCTTACGCCCGAACAAGAAGATTTGGACAAAAGCCGAAAGGAAGGTTGCATAGCCAAAGAAAATTCCCCAGAGATTGTACGTTGACATGTAGACATTTCCGAGATCCTTGAAAGCCTGCTCATCGAAGTGGCCATCGGGTGTAGTGAGCTCGGTGAAAGGGTACCGGGTACCGTTGGCCATGAAGAGACGGTTGGACATGAGAGGAAATTTGTCGCCATTCCAGATGCCAGTGAAATGGACGATTGGAACCAAGACCCAGACGGAAAGGACAAAGGCGACGAAGCCAATGACTTGAGTCCACCAAGGAGAGACCATGATAGTCGAGGTGATATTAGACCAGTCGAGAGTGAAGTTCAGAAAGCCCATGCCTCCGAAGCCACTGCTGATGAACTTGACGCTATCGTTCCTGGGAGCGAACCAGCAGAGGACCGCCAATGAGGACGCGAATGGAAAGACGTACTCGGGGAGGAAAGACCAGAAGAAGACTCCGATCAAGACTGCCCAGAAGACACGGATCTGCTTTCGGGAAATGTCCAAAGACTGGCCCTCGCCGCGAAGAGTGCGGTAAAGGGCAGTCTGCATCAGGGCAGAGGGCCAGATCAGATCGGGGTCGTAGAGCAAGAAGCTGCGTCCGATGGCTGCGAACGAGTATCCAGTCCAGATAGTAGCCCACATGAGGCAGATGGCTGCCAGCGGATGCATCTGCTCATGGTAGAAAATATCTTTTACCGAAACGATGATCTCTCCCAAATTGGAGGTCGCGCCAGCACTTGCACTGTAGAAGGTTCAACAAGAAAGATTCAGCATAAGAAGACGGAAAAAAAAAGTGTTGCCTAGGCATCTAATATCCCATTCATGGACCTACAGCCCACTCGGACTTACGCGAGAGTAATCAAGACGTGTTCCTTGATCGAGAACGGAGCAGGATTGAGGTTGAACTTGAATAGTCCGAGGTTGATGTCCTTGGAGGGCAGGACACGGGCCATGAGATTACCAAGCCAGTACGATACGATTTGGACAAAGAACATCGAGTACGAGGCAGATGTGGTTCTGAACCAGGAGATCTGACTGATGACTGCACCAAGGGCGACAAAGAGCGTGCTGAGCACAAAGTAGCTGTAAAAAAAAAAAAAAAAAAAAAAAAAACGGTTGTATATGAGAACAATAATCTTTCCGCGCTCTCCTATCACGAGTATTAAAGACGTATGAACCGATCTATCTTACCGGAAGGTGACCGTAGGGAGAGTAGGATCATCCTCCATGGAGACTAGTTCGCGGACGATCTTGGGCACAAGTCGGATGGACTCTTCGAGTTCCTCTTCGTCCCCCAAAGAGCCAGCATCGGCCTCGATAGCGGCAAGCTCGTCTTTGATATCGCCTTTGTTTTCGGATGGGAAGTGAGGGATGGGGGCTACGGGATCCTCGATAGGGATCTTTTCATCGTGTATGGATGCAGAGGAACGGTTGCCTGCGGTCATGATGGCGATAGGAAAGGGATGTTGTGCAGGCGAGGACGAAGGGTATATGTAAGAGCGGGCGGGCCGGTATTAAGCTAATAGTATGGTCAGGCACACGTCCAACTCTTCTTCAGCCGAGTGTGGAGAGGGAAAGAGTGTGAGATTTTGAGATGTATCTGATTGGCAGAGCAACAGACTTCAGGGAAACCGAGTCCTCATTTTATAGCGCGCCAGCAATCAGGAACAGAGACAAAAATACGATCGAGACTCGGGATGGTGTTTGGATTGACCGTGAAGGTGAATATGTCAGTGTTGCAGTGGACACTGGCTTTGAATGGCCATCCCAGAAGAGAAAGGTCTATTGAATAGAAGGGCCAAGCGCATTGGACCATTATTGAGCTATACTATAGCCTCGCCCTTGCTGCAAATCGGCGAAGTGAGCAAAAAGGCTTTGACGTCTTCGCAATGGTGTATTTGGCAAGAAATATTGCGCATGGAATGGCAGACTATAACTCTATTCACCTCCTTTCCTGCACTTGCACTTGCACAAAGATTACTCCCCCGGTTCCTATGTTCGCCGCGCCCTTGTCTCTCTTCTAAGCCATGCGATCTCTCGATCTCTTCAGGCGTCGGTGTTACACCTGCCCTCGGTCCTAATGCATTTGGTTGTTTACTGGTGGATCGTTAGGCAATGAACGTCGACCTGTACTGAATAGAACCACAACGATAAACAAAATTGGCAGTTCAAAACAAAGCACAAAGGAGTAGGAGTGCTCTCAACTACCCAATCAGAAGCGTCAAAAGCAGTGTTTGTTCCCAAGAAAAGCAACGATCGCGCACTTGCTCAAACAGCCGCCAACTATCAACAAACCATATGGACCCCTCTCTGTGTTCCTTTAACTAGCCTATGGCGATATCTGACATATTCTCATGCGAGAGAGTAGTAAAATGGCGTCAACCACGGCGTCTATGGCCATCCATTGTTGCCTAAATAAAATCCTAAGCTGCCTCTTCTCGGCTTAATATCCGAAAAAGTTCAACGAGCGACGCTTATTGTGAAGCACAGTGGATCAAAAAGGCGACAACAAAGTACTCTCCGAGAAACAAATGAAGCAGCAAAAACTATCCTTGTACTGCTGCCTTCCTATCAAGAGCAAACTACCGATGCACACCAGAAAAACAGCATGTCTTGATGGGTCCCTGTTCGAAATGATCAGCGGGCCCGCTCCGGATACTGCAAAGCACTATTCTACCAAGGCAGTAGTAAAGTAACGGGATGAGACCCAGAATGGAGGGTGCAAGGACTTGTCTCTCTCTACCCTTACGGCGCATGGACAGAGCTATCATGCGTAAGTATTTGAAATTAGATCAGAATAATAGCACCGTGCCAGAGTATTCTCAAAGAGCTTTACATTCATACCATATTATAAGCGATTGAATCCACACTGCGCGCCTATGCAACGTTGATAACATCCCGTCGCGCGATGGCGCCTTTTTCCTAGATTTTTATTGAACCTTGACACAAGAAAGCAAAAATTCTCCGCAGCGCTCGAGACGCACCACCGTTATTTCTTATTCGCTTTAGAACTCCACTCAGTCTCCTCCAAGCGGAATCGGGAGATGGTTGACCTCATGCTAACAGAACCTGTAGAGAGGATTTTGATAGCTGGAGATCTTCTTTCACCAAGAGCGCGTCATTTCCTACCATACAAACAGAAAAGTGAGTAGAGCAAACGAGACGTAGGAAACGTGAGACAAAGACCTGCAACAATTCCCACGCCTCATCAGCAGCTTTGAGACTGACAACCCGACAATGCTGCTGTTGCCGCCAAACAAAATGGGACAATTTATTTGACAACCCGGGTTGACACTGCTATTTGGCAACCCTATACTAACTCCATGTAAGGCCAACATTTTTTAAATGTCGATTATGCCAGTAGTCCTTATGGTACCTGACCCCGGCTCTTTAAGATAGATCGTCATCTGTCTCTTAAAGGACTCCACAATGTAACTGATTTCCTATTTCGTCATCGCTGAGTCCGTCATTGATAAAACCTTGTTTTCCGTCAACAAGAAGGCTTTTCCCAAGGTCGCAAAAGGTTGCATAGGGTGCCAGGTGGAGGAAGGAATGGTTCTCAACCTCTCGCCGCGTTGTTTCGACTTGAAATTCGCAAAGGATACGAGTCTTGTTTTACATGGGATTTGTGCAGGGGTTGCCAAATAGATTGATTGTTCTCCTAAGGTCGCAAAAGGTTGCATGGGGTGCCAGGAAGAAAAAAGAACTTCAGACCATCGCACATGATGATCTGGAGTTATTGACAATGATCTACGCAGGGGTCGAACCTGCAATCTCCTGATTCGTAGTCAGACGCCTTTCCATTGGGCCAGTAGACCTTGCTGAAAGCGCCAGACTCTGGCTATAATTTATTTCCCTAAGTTCAAACCTGTTAAATCCTAGCAATATTACTTTATTTCCATACATATCTAGTATTTCTATGCTGAATTAAAAAAAAAAAAAAAATAGCAAAGGAAAGCAACCTGCGAACGGCACCTCGCGCGAGGACTTTGACCCAACAGAAATATTTTTCTCACAAACAAACACACACACAGTTGCTGCCTTGTCTCCCATCACGTGGCCAACGGGGCCCGCCCAACCTCAGGCGCCCAGTACTGCGGACAATGGGGTACAAGTTGTTCCCAGCCTCGCTGCAATTGCTACCAGCAGGGATGCTGCACTCTCTCGCCTCGCAAACAGGTGTGCATTGAAAATTAAGGGCGCCCATGCTGCATACAATACCGTAAGCGCCGCCATCACCAGCGATTTACAACAAAAGGTCAACAGCGTGCACCGTGCTTCGCGCGCCAATCACAGGCGATACGAGATAGCCAGCCGTACCTCTGTCCGCAGCCTTTCACCACTCTTGGATCTTAACAGCGCGCAGTATCACACCGTCCTGGCTCGCCTACGAGGACGCGCACAGGCTGCCTTAGACTCTGCTGCTCGGCGCAGAAAAGCACTTTTGCAAGACATCAACTCACAACGCGCACGTGCATCGCAAGCGATGCATGCCCAGTACGGTACCCAGCAGGCACGGGAGCGCCGACGCCTGCGTAACAGCGAACGTCGACTACAGCGTCAACAACAACGAGAGTTGCGTCTACTGCCTCAACGCCAAACGTATCCATTGCTGCCTGTACACCAGCTGTCTGAGGAGGTGGGCACATTATATCCAGACAGAACCACAATTGGACCAGTCAGCTTATCACACGCTGAGGCAGTTGCTGTGTCACAGCTGCGAGAATCTCCTGTCGACAACACAGCACCGCGAGTCATCTCCTCCGATGGCTCTTTGATTAACACTGGTCAAGAAGACGTAGCCATGGCCTTTGGGGTCGTTGATCGATCGCAGCCCGTGGTCAGGTGTGTGCAGGGCCGCACAGACGGGTACGCTTCTTCAGCAAAAGCAGAACTCATGGGTCTCCTAGCTGCCATCCTATCTGCACCACCAGACCAAAACATTATTGTGGAGCTCGACAACCAAGCGGTCGTGCAACAATACCAGCAGCTTGTGCGTTCCCGTGCGGACACGTTACCTCGTAAGCGGTTCCGTAGTACGTACTCTGGACACTGGGCAGCACTACACAAAATTGTCCAGGATCGGTCTGGGTCGGTGGAGGTGAGGTGGGTCCGTGGGCACAGCACCAACACTGGCAACAATATTGCAGACACTGTGGCGACAGCCGCCGTCCGAGTCGAGTCAATGCCCTGGTCGGTTGATTTAAGCGAGCAGCAAGACATCCGCTTTTTTGCACATTGCCACGACCATCTTGTGGAACATGATCTGCGGCAGCTACTCAAGCAGCAGACGACAATCAGGCGTCATCAGGCCTGGACAACCCAACGTCGTGTCAAGAGAGCGATACCAGATCTTGCCGACGTGGAGTGGCGGTCCACCCTTGCCCATGTCCACGACAAGCGCTCTGTGCACACGTTCTTCAGCAGTGCTGCTGATACCTCCCAGAGGACACATCATATTAAGAAGCTGCATGGTATACTGCCTACCCTGAATACCATGAAGGCTCGCCACCCGAGTCTATATCCTGACCGTGTCTGCTGCGTCTGCGATGTTCAGGACGAAGACAACCACCACCTGTGGACGTGCAGTGCTACTAGAGATGTCCACAAGGAGATCTGGCGCGAAGGGCTACAGCAGATTGATAAGTGGGGACGAGCTGCAACGACCGCATACAACAAGAACAGCAAGAAGCAGCAAGAGCGTGATAGGATCCGCGCTGGAGCCGCCGCTGCTGCACCGAAACCCATTCGATGGGTTTGTCCTAACAACGAGACCCACATCCGAGGTCTATCCTGTATCGCCGGGACCCGATCAATGCTCAAAGGCGACGAGTATTATGACCGCTCTCCGGATCTGACCTGGAGCATCAGCGATTTATGCCGTGGCATCACACCCGTAAGCCTTATCAAGGAGTGGGGCAGTCTATTTACCTCGCCATCGTCGATTGCGCGCCAGGTCATTCACAAGTTCGTCGGCTTTATTGAGGAGAAAGCTACGGAGCTGATCTGGAAACCACGCTGCAAGGCCACTATTGCTCGAGAGCGAGAATGGGGGATCACAGCCAAGATGAAACGAACTCCATACAAGGGACCGAGAGGGGACTGGAGTGATGGGTATGGATACATTAGCGACGATGACCAATGTCCGTGTGGTGCATTACTCGCTGACCATGTAAACGGGAGCTGCCCTGGCCCCGTGCTTGACCCAGACGCAGCGGATCGGACGCTGCTGGATTGCCTGCAAGGGAGGAGGCGGTTGACAACCATGGAGGGGATGGGGAAGATACCCTTCTTGTAACAAGGTGTTTTCAGCTTTTAACACACTGATGAGGTGTGGCAATTGTTGCGCAGGCCCTAGGGGCAGGCCCGGGGAATGTGACCTGTCTTTTGGCGACTGTGGATCGGTTCCGCTTTGGTGGTGAGGACAGCGATAGTAGATCTTTGCTAGTTAGTCTGATAGATTCGCAGAGTCAATTGACTCGAGAGACAAGTTGTTATAAAAAAAAAAAAAATAAAAAAAATAAAAAAAAAAATAGCGACGATGACCAATGTCCGTGTGGTGCGTTGCTCGCCGACCATGCAAACGGGGGCTGCCCTGGCCCCGTACTGGACCCAGACGCAGCGGACCGGACGCTGCTGGACTGCCTGCAAGGGAGGAGGCGGTTGACAACTATGCAGGGGATGGGGAAGATACCCTTTTTATAACAGATAGTCTGCAGTTTTCAGCACACTGATTTGCCAGTTCCCGCGCAGGCCCAAGGGGCAGGTCCAGAGAATGACACCAGTCTTTTGGCGGCTGTGGATCGGTTTCGCTTTGGTGGAAAGGCGGGCTGTAGTAGATCACTGCTACCGTAGTAAGGTCTGGTAGATTCCTAGGGTGCTCATGGGGATTTATGTTAATAAAAAAAAAAAAAAAAAAGTGGTAGATTCTTAGGGCCAATCCACACGTCGCAAAAAAAAAAAAAATCCAACAGATTCGTTTTGTTTCCTCTCATAATTAAAGACGCATGCCAGTTGAGTTCTCGTGATGAATTTTTATTTTTATGTAATCATGTAATCTGTGTGCATGAAAAAAAAAATGGTATCGAGATGACTGGTTGTCCTTGGCGTTGTCATCTGTATTTTTCTTTCTGAATCTTGCTGGTTTTTTTTTGTGTGTGTCGTCCTTAAATCCTCCGGAGACCCACAAAGTGCTTGGAGTTAAAGTTCCGCAATCGCCACCAGTACTGCCCGCAAGATCCCCACCAAAGCGCGGTTACACGGCCCTCGTCATTCTGGTACCAGCTTTGGCAGGTTGACGACCAGACTTTGTCCTCCATTCTGCTATCAAGATCCTTGATGAAATCGTTGCATGCCTTTGAAGTCACCTCCAACGAAGAAAGGTTTTTGGCCATCATGTACGACATGGCTTTGATAGCGTACTCGACCTGAGTCTCGATCATGAACAGCACCGAATTATGTCCTATATTGTAAATGGTTCATGATTCCAGAGACGGATCGAGATTAGAAGTCTTACAAGTAGGAAGTCTCACCCATTAGTATCGCAGCGCGATTGAATGACTTACCAAGTCCAGTGTTAGGTCCAAGCAAGAAGAACAAGTTGGGGGTATCGGGGGTGGTAAGGCCATAGAAGGTCAACGGGTTCTTGCCCCACTTTTCCTTGAGGTCGACACTGTTCTTGCCGATGATAAATTTGGGCGGGACCATCTCTTGAACTTGGAATCCTGTGGCTAAGACCAGTGCATCCACCTCCTGCACAGAGCCATCCTTCAGAATCAGCGTGTTGCCTTTGACGCCTGTGATGGCCTCTGTGTGGACGTTGACATTCTTCTTGGTAAGAGCTGGGAAATAATTCGAGGAAACGACGACGCGACGGCAGCCCATCTCGTACTTGGGGGTCAGCTTCTCGCGGAGGACCTTGTCTCGGACCTGCCAGACACGGTACATCCAAGCCAAACATGTGGCGATCGTGCGAGGTAAGAGGTGGATGAACTTGTTGCTGAAGATATTGATTGTAAGCTCCGAGCTCCAGTAGTTTAGCTTGAAGTAGATGAAGTGAAAGAAGGGGACGTATCGGAACATGAACTTCCACAATTTGCTGTAAGCGCCGTTCCGGCGAGGAACGATGTAGGTAGGTGTACGCTGGTAGAACTCCAGTGTCTTGACCTTGTCCACAATGGCTGGTACGACCTGGATTGCACTGCAGAAGTGTCAAGAGAGAGCGTAAGTCGATTGCAAGACATAGTCAAAATGCAATTGAACTGATATCATTTACGAAGGAATCTGTCTCTTACCTCGCTCCACTGCCTACAACGGCCACACGCTTGTTGGTCAAGTCGAAAGAATGATTCCACTGAGCAGTGTGCCACTTCGGTCCCTCAAAGTTCTCGAATTGCTTTGGGATCTGAGGGATGCGCAGGGGTCCCGTGCCTGAAAACACGATGTCAGCTTCCATAACGCTTTGCTCGCCAGTGGCCAAGTTCATGTAGTTCAGAATCCATTTTTGACGGTCCTGATTCCATTCTACGCGAGTGACCTCGGTCCTGAAGCGGATCTTCTCATATAGGTTGTATTTCTTGGCAACGCGTCTCATATAGGCCCAAATCTCGGCCTGAGGGGCAAAGCGATGGCTCCATTCGTAGTTGGGTTCAAAAGAGAATTGATCTGTGCATTATGAAGGAGTCAATACGACGCCCTTTATAAACTTATATACTTATAAACAAAGAGGGGTGGTAAAGCATAAAATCACTGGAGTGCTTACAGTTGATGGAGGCGACATCACAGGCTGCTCCAGGGTAGGTGTTGGACCACCAGGTTCCTCCAAGATCGGGTTCCAGCTCGAAGACCTGGAAGGTCTTCAAATCCAGCTGCGTTTGAATACGGATCGCAGCACAGAGGCCCGAGAATCTATTTTAACAGAGAGAAATAAAGGTGTTGGTCGGGCAGACAATGACAGGTGTTTTATCACGTTTACGGTGGCGGCTGTGCTTACCCTGCACCAATGATAGCGACGACGGGTGTGCTTCCGTCCTTGTATGTTTTTGTGAGTCCCATTAGGAAAAGTGTGTACGAAGCGGTGTGGGAGGGGGATGGAGTGAGAGTGTGCTGGAGCGCCAATGATGACCGAAGGAATGAATGGAATGAAGGAATGGAGCAAAGAGAAAGCGATGGGTATCCTTTATATCGAGGACTACCTCGGCTCGCTCCGACGGCCACAGACACGAACGGGTGTGTGAGCCAGGGCGATTTAATTAAATGGGTCGACCCGCAACCGCGAAACAAAGTTGCAGCCAACCCGATCTTTGCCACTGAGAGCATTAGCGGGGCAACCTGGGCTCGCAGCAGCCCAGCCGGCTGGCTTGGCCAAGCGGGACGTCCGCCTCTTCGCTCACTCGCTCGGCCCTCCCCCGCATGGTGGACTTGAATTTTATTGGACCTGCGTCCTTGCTGCTCGGCCCAGCACTGCGTCCCTGGAGCAGGTTTGTTGATTAGTCTACGTTTGATTTTCATTTCTGGCTGACTCGGACTTGCTCAGCAAAAATTCGCCCAAAGTGACATGCAACACCCACTCCGCTGGTGCGAAAGCATTGCTGAGTCGCTGCTGCTGATCGTTGGACTCCAGCAGCACATCGTGCGGCTCGGCCCTGCATCCCTTGTCGCGATCAGGCCAAATCGAGGACGCGGCCACTCTCGCCCTCTATGCGCTCTCGACGCCTATCTGGCCAGTGTAGGATCTCTGCCGAGACACCAGTTTAGCGGAGAAATTCCAATTACGAAATCTCGCACCCTCTCATACAAATTTTACAGGAATTCTACTATTCGCCTTATGTTCACTCCCAGTTGAAGCAGTTTCTCTTTTGAGGATTTGTATGGGTTGCCAAACAGATCCCTACATATATTTTTTTATCCTAGTCGAATCCCTTCTATCAAATTTTAAGCTCAGTCTCTTCGCTGACATACTGCTTTTCCATCCGAATAGATATGTAGACGTGGACAAAAGAAGCGAACTTTAGACAGGGACGCACTTTCACTTGCAAACTAATACGGTATATCAACTATTCATCGATGGAGAAGTGTAATAGTAGCGCTTTTAGGGCCATGAGGCCCTTATTGATGGAGAGATAGACAGTATTCACGTCTGTGTCATTATCAGCTTCAATCCCAAAATCAATGACGGGACCTGAGGCGACTGCGAACCCAGTGATGTGGTCATATCCGGCACCTTGAACGTCTCACTGTGCAAGATGTACTCCAGCCGTCTGCTACAGCTGTGTTGGACCGTATTTGTCCACGTATCGCGCCAAAGAAGACAGACCCCGCTACAGACAGTACCAACGATGACGAACAGGACAAGAATGCCAGTGACTTGGGGAGGGGTGGCGACAAACAAGAGCAGTTCCTTCCTGGGCTTTTACGATATCTCTTCCGAAATCTCAAGGTGTCGGGAACGTGGTGAACACGTTCATTGCACGTCTAGAGGACTTGAAGCTGTTGAACAAGGGTGGTAGATCCACGATAAGGACGATGGCCTACACACCGTCTGGTTTGGTACGGTCTGTTGCCTCGCAACTCTCTGCCGAGCTCAAGAGGACTTACAGGAACGGTAGCTATGGGCTTCACGAAAAGGTACAAATCAATGTTCGACGCATTTTGACACATTAATAAACTGAAATTGAGGAGTATGCATAATAGCGTGTACTTGCATTGACAATCTTTCTATCACAGCTCAAACGCCAGCAGGAGAAAGGTTTCCTATCCAAGGACTGCAGCATCGAGATTCGCAAGGATAAATCTGCAATCGAGAATTTTCTCGGCTTGAACAAGATCAGCATGGACAGTCGCAGACTTGCTCCTATGTCGCCTCCGGAACAGCCATTCATGTCATTCATAGAGAGGGAGCTGGCGGCCTTCTTTTGGAAGAAAGAGTTGCTAAGGGTCAAACTCCAAGATATGGCCTCACCCGACTACCCTGACATCGCTGCTAGCGGACTATCACTCGCAGATGTGACGAGTTATATTGGGACCAAGGAGCCAGGATCCCTCATCAAGCGCCTACTTTCGGATGTCGCTAAAGAGGGTCTGACTATACGCCAGCGGGGCAAAGCAGGACATAGGGCTGAAGTGAAGCTGATGTCCTCGGAGCAGATCAAACAGCACATCGATCCCTTCTGCCAACCCCTATTCGATCCAGAAAGAAAGGCTATGTCTTACGAGGTTCCATTCGAACGGACGGGTTTCGCATCTAGCTTCTTACTTTTAAGCTAAAAGAACTACAGTCGGCTCGATACAGGCGGCTACTCAACAACGCCTTGCCTCCTCGGATTACCTCTACCAAGGGGAGTACAGATTACTTTTTGGCGAAGATCCGCAACGTCATCAAGACTAAGGAGGACGCCGCACAGCTCTGGCCGGAATGTAGGCCCGAGGACATCATAACTCTGGGTGTTGATCTTGGTCAGGCATGTGTTCTTGGTGCGAGCGCGTTGCTACCGGAGGCTGCTCGCCCAGTCAGTAATGTCAAAATAAGGGATCGTTCCGATACGGATACCGACGTCGCTATAAAAGGACCATGCAGTACATCTACCGCAGCTACTCCTACCGGGCCGTCAACCCCCCCCCCCCCCCCCCCCCTCCTCCTCCTGCTATCTTCTACAATTTGGCTGTGAAGCAGAGGGCTGTTTATTAACCAATCTTCAAGCATCGTCACTGGATGGAGGAGCAAAAAGGAGGGCGAAACAGAATCCATATCCAACATTGAAAGCAATCTGTCCCCTCTCATGGCGAAGACGCCGGCTACGTGAGCTTTGTCGAGGTCCTTGAAAAAGTAGAGCAGCGGCTCGATGGCTTCTACAATGATGACAACATGCGCTTCAAAAGGCACAAGTGGAACGCCCGAAGGGCCCGGGAGGAAAAGAAATCAACAAGGTCGTGATTGCGATTGGTCTTGGGTAGGTTTCCGGTAAAGCGAGGCTTTCCTCGCTGCATGAGTCGTTCATGTCGTACTTCGTCCAAAAAGTAGGTGCACCGTCGCTGAGCTTTGTTTCGCTTCTGTTGGATTTTTGACATGTGTCTAGCACAGTTTTATAACGTACCTGATGCCGGTCTATTAAAAAATGATTAAAAAAGTCAGTTAAGGAAAAGAGCTAATGAGGACATGAAAAGAAAAAAAGTCAGATGTAGCAAAGAGAAAAAAGGTCAGATATGGGAGCAGAGCAAAAAAGTCAGACGTGGCAAAGGGAATAGAAACAATTGGTTTTCATAAGGGACATCGCTTCTTGATCTTTTGACGACGGCGGCAAAGAGTTAGCAACAGGTTGACCCTTGCGTACGACGAAGGGCTCTCGATGGGCATCGACTAGTCTTGTCCGGCCATAAGCCTCGATCGTGTTGGCAATGATGACCTGACCGTTCTGGTTGTTGAGGAGGAGGCATCCAGCAAGAATCTTTGCGCAGGCAAATTGGAGATGGGGAGAAAATTCCCAGTCTCGGTTGAAAAGCTCGCAAACGCCATTGTCGAGTTCGATGTACTTTCGCCTCTGTATCAATGCTGCATAGGGCGAAGTCGACAACACATTCTCCAGTCCAGGTGCTTGAGTTGGAGTGCAAATGGGACAGGTATCGTGATGGGCATGCTTCCTTTTTTTGGGTGGAGGCATGTTTGGGACGACTTGACCTTGACCAGCGGACAGCTTGACTATGACCGAGATATGGGCCAGACCATTTTGCTCTGCTCCGTCAGAATCCTTCATGGCGAAAGGCCTCAGTTCGAGTGCATCGACAATGCCCAGTATCCGTTGCTTCTCCGCGTCAGAGACGTGTGTCTGATTGCAGCTGCACAGGACCGCATCATTGTACTCTCGCATCTAAGGTGTTGAGTCGGCCGTTATTGGGACTGGAAGGTGGCTCGGCATGGCGATGACTGGTGGTTGTTGGCCAGGCTCGTCGTTGTCTTGCTCTTCAGGGGCACAGGTCAAGTTGGCCAGGTGTTTGCGGCATCCTACTTTGGTCTTGAATATAACGCTGCAGAAAGGACAAGAGTAAACACCATCAATCTGCGTGACAGTGGCCTGTTTCGATGAGCCAGCCTTTGTGAGGACGGTGACGGTGAAAGTGGACGCATGATAGTTCAAGGAATGAGCTCGACACTGATCAGGTTCGTGTTGATGTACACTTGGAGCAAGTCCAGGTTTGGTCGGCCATTATGAAGCATAGCGATAAATATGGCAGGCTGACGAAAGATGGTGATGCTCCTGGCCAGAGAGGTGATGCTCCTGGCGAGAGAGGTGATGAACTGAAGATTTCCCGTCCTGGGCCTGTGTCGTTTTTCCATGTCGTATGACTTCAGCAGGACGTGTTTGACAACCACCCCTTAATTCACACCCGCAGATTGTGGTCGATGTAAATGAGTATTATACTTCCCCGTATGCGAGCAATTCGTCGCACAGGCTGAAATACGCTGACTCTATTGCTCTCACTGTAAAATATCCATCCACCGGGATGTGATGGCCTACCACAATATCGGCAACGTGGTCCGTGGTCATCTGGTCAAGCAACGAGCGCCATCACTAATACCACGTCTATCAACACAAGCAGCACCAGCAGCACCAGCGTCAGCACCAGCAGCGAAACCCCTTCGATCAGTGCCATGCCGAGCCAAGGTCAATCTATTGGCCGCAAGAGAGCCAGCTCAACGTAGGGGGGACGGGAGGGGCGTGAAAAAGGCGCGCGCAGTTGTAGATATGTCCAGTTTCTTTGTGTGTTCGCAAGCACACTATTTCTTGCCGTTGCTCAAACGTTGTTGCCTTCTCGGTGACACCATTAGAGCCTGAAGATTAAGCTGTCTTTCGCCAAGCTGGCCGTGTAAACTTGGACAAAACTATGTCTCTTTGTGTTGGGGCACTATTGGTCAGTAGAGTCGGTCGGTCAGATGACTGAGCTCAATGTGAATCAGAGTAAGAGTTGTGGGGTTGCGGATTCAGTGCGAACTTTGGCCAAAGGCTACATCGACAAAGTTCACCGCATAGATCGGATGTAAAAAAAAATTCTTACAAATCGGCTTCCTATCGAGATATTCGATGTGGGGTACTGTTCGCCAACGTCTAGAGTCCACGCGTTTCTGGTAATGTTCTCAAAGGACTACCGCGGGATGTCCTGTGTTTTGCAGTGACGTGCCTGAACTATATTAATATTGACTTTGGCTGTAGTAGCTTAGGATACGACTAGGGAGGTAAGAGACGTGCGTATTTCGACGGAAGGCGGTGCTGAGGGTAGTTCTATTATAACTCTGAGATCCTGGCGCCCCTTCTGCGGTCCATTTACAGAGTAAACTGAGCCGAACCTCGACTAAAGTCCCCGTGTGCATGATTTTGTTCGGACAATAATGGACCCTGCGCAGAACCTTAATCTTGCTGCTCATCACACGCACTTCCTTCCGTACTCGTGCACCGGGTAATCAAAAGAAACGGCAGTGCAACCCAAACACAACATAGACCAAACATCGGATTGCCTTACAAGTTCTAACGCGTAGAGAGAAATGAAGACATGAGGCTTAGCTATATCTCTTACCTCTATTCCCCAGCCTTTGGATGGTGTCGATTGTGTGTTGATGATACCCATTTTAGTCTTTGTTTGTAGTGCTTCTCAACCAAAGTCGTACAACATATACAAATGAATTTTTGTTTGGGCTATGCGCAGGCACTATCGTCGAGTAAACAACAAAGGATGCATTAGAAGGTGAGATAAGAGTTAACGAATATCTTCTTTAGGAGTGCGTTGGGTTTGCCAGTTAAACATATATAGTTCCCGTTAACGGACCTGAAAGGCCAGAGGGCGAAATGCAATCGAACAGCACGACCACAAAGTTGGGCTAGGTGGTACAATCAGCCATGGAAAGACGGTAACAGGTCTGGAAGCGCTCACAAACTTGTGCGGGCATTACTGTTGGCAACGATGCAACCCAGGCAATGTTTTTCATGCATGAAGACATTATGAATCTCGATCCGCATGCCTCAAACCACGTTCCCGGGTCTATTTATTTTTAGACCGAGCCCTCATGCTTCGCGACTAAACTCCAGCAGATGCAGGCTGAATGCGCTGTTCTAACAGCAGTGGGAGGGCTTCGTTTAGAAGGAGGAAGAGAGGGGAGAGAAGAAGAGACGGGCAAGACCTGATGACGAAGAGGTTGTTGGGCTGGATACAGGTATTGAAGGTTGAAGCTCTTGGCAATCTTCAAAGATTTAGCTCCGTAGCACAAGGGCACAAAGATACTGGGTCCCGCTCTCGCAAACTCTGCCTGGAACAGCCAACTTAAACCGAGGCACGGGGGAGCATAAGGTTCTCAACCCACGCGCGATGAATCCGAGGGACGATAGAAAAACAAAACACAGACGATAACAAATGCTAAACGAGGATGCCGATCATCCCATTCGGGCTTCCCCCTCCGATAGCCAGTCCGCGTAGATCGAGGAAAGCCGAGAAAGGGTTATGGTTGCGGCAAAGAACAGCCAACGAGCAGCAAAAGCCATTGGTCGACAGCCAGCTGACCACGGAACTAAAAACCGGGCCTGGCAAGCGAATAAAAATGAATGCTCAACCATTAAACTTTCATAACCCACACCGGCGCCTTCCGTTGTTGTGCAGCTCCACACCTTCGGTGCTCTTTGGTGTGGGAGGAGATGCAAGGATAACAGAGTTTGAGACATCGTACGAGGTAGTGCCCCCATAGAGGCAGATCGAATTCCTTTTTTTACGATTTGAGGGTATCATGGGGCGAATGCAGCGACATGCTGACGAATCCGAAATGGACCTGCGACTGCAGTCAACCATGCCATCCTTGCAGAACAAGAACCGGTAGCTGTGATAAGGGGGTAGGGGAAGGGGGGAAAGAGGGGCGGTTTCCTTTCTTCGCTTTCCCCCCTGTCACTGGAGCACTTTACCGCCTAGTCCTGTTTTAACATCGCTCGGTGATTTTTGCTTTGTCTAGCCCAATAGTGCTCAGAGAATTCTCGGTAATCTCACAGTGACGGTGTAGCCTATTAGGCATTGACTTTAAGTTATCTTCCCACCTAAACAGGGTCGAGGTGCTCTCAGTGCTCTTCTTTGCATGTGGCTCTCTTTTACGGTTCCAGGGCAAACAGTCTTCCTTACAACCCGCGGTCGAAATGTACCAATGGTGCCCCATGTAGTCCTTTGGTGAATCCAGACACCGCTCCTGGCTATGGGGCCTATGCATTACTGGTTCAGTGGTGTGACATGATATCTTTCTTTCTATTGTCTCATTGGATGATGGCTTCTTTATGTAGTCAGCACACACGGACTATGCAAATGTCAATGTCCCGCGCATCAAGTCGAGATTCCCTCAGCATAAAGGATCGTGCCAGAACCGCGGCACCACAAACAGGAGGTCGGACAATACAATGAATTGAAGATCTGAGAGTACAACGCTTGGCTTCCGACAGACAAAGTGGTGAGCAGCTGGACAAAGATGACCAAAGAAATACAGGGTGCGGTGATACGATCGTCAACATCGCGTTGTCTAGACCAATCTAAAAGGACGAACAGCATGCGAAAGTGAACAGCAATGGCGCTTCCGTCTTGATCAACTACTTGACCCATCACTTTCTATCCATCTTCCTCGCAAGGTGAAATAAACCACCGGTGTGCTCTTTGACTGTGCATCATTGTTGGAGGATAAACAGTAAGCCTAGCCTCCCCGTACCTCCGTTGGGCTAGGACGTCAGTATTGGTTGAACACTCATTTCTTTTGTCGTCTTTTGTTACTACTCTCCATCTCCAGATAGACACAAGTCTCTCTGAAGAGAAAGAGAACAGCGTCATTTCATAAGGCGGCATGCGCATGAGCTTCTCCAGCACTAACATGTGGAATTGCCCTGCGTCACTGATGAAGATCACCACCTCATTACATCCCCTGGTACTTGGCGCAAACGGTACCCTGCTCGCTCTAGGCCTTGAAAAACAAGGGCTAATGGGTGATGGTGGAGGAGAAGGGGAAGAGGAGGAGAGGGGATTGATGCTGTTAAACATTCTCCAGCCCTTTACCACGAGTCTCACCGTCTGTTTCTTCACCCTGGTCTCGCTCCGCCCCTCCCCTGCCGAAAAATAAATAAAAAAAGACCGCCCGCCTCTGTCAGGGCGGTTTGGATTAAGAACGGGAAGGGATTCGCTATCGCCGCATCCCAGATGTATTGTTCGAAAGTAGGCCCATTAGAGTTTCAGTTATCTCTGTTGGGGGGAGGTTTCTGTTTGATTGCAGCCAATGGTGTAAATTACCAGCAATCGACCAAACTGAATGGCGCCCATTCTATCCTACACACCAGCGGGCTATTTTAGCTTTGTTTCTCAGGGCCGTGCTTTTCTGCCTACGGCCCCCCCTCCACAGTTGTCGCGGTTCCCGTTGCAGCTCCGTTTTCGTATAAATACGTCCAATCCCCTCCCACTTTGCCTTTTTTCTTCTTTTCCTTGTGCCCGACAGTCGTCCTTCACCTTCTCGTCCTCCCCCCCAGCTTCACCTTCTCGCCCTCCCCACTCTTTTTTTTCTTTCTCTTTTTTTCTTTTCTTTTTTTTTTTTTTTTTTTTTTTTTGCTGCTTGCTCTTTCCCCCTTGCTCATCACAACTATCTGGACTCGCCCCACATCTACAAGGATCAACAGCGCATCATGACCGAGACTTATCGAAAGCCCTCGGGCGGCATTCCTGGCTTCCTCAGATGGCACTATAGCGACACCACCCTCCGTCGCACTTCAGACCAAGTCGAGAGGGAGAAGACAATTGGACTGGGCCCCCTTTCCATGGCCTACAACCGCTGGCTCATGTTCCCTGCAGCCTTCATCTTCCAGGCCATCTGCGGCTCCCTTTATGCTTGGTCCGTCTTCAACAACCCTATTGATATCGCCATGTACGGAGGTGGTGCCGATGGCAAGAGTCCGCCAAAGCACAACGCCACTATTACATTCTACCTCGCCGTCGGCTTCTTCGGCTTGTCTGCCGCTATCAACGGCCCCTGGTTGGAGCGTGTCGGTCCTCGTAAGGCGGCCTTGGTCGGAACTATTCTCTTCTTCATCGGCAACATGGTTGCATCCATCGGTATCCACTTCAAGGTAAGCAAGGAACACGTCCCTTCTTTGCAGCTAGCGCGATGTAGTCTTGTGCAGAAGCCTGTTTTTGATATATACTGACACATAGCCCTTCCTATTTTCATAACCAGATCATTGGATTGGTCTACTTCGGCTACGGTGTCATTGGCGGCTCTGGTCTTGGTCTCAGCTACATCTCTCCCGTCTCTGCTCTTCAAAAATGGTTCCCTGATCGTCGTGGTGTGGCAGCCGGTTTTGCGGTGTGTGGATTTGGAGCCGGCTCGATCGCTCTCGCCAAGGTCCCTGATCCTCTCACTGCCGCTGTTGGCTTGACCAACTGCTTCATCACATTGGGCTGCTGCTACTTTGTTATCATGTTCATCTGCAGTCTCATTTTCCGTGTGCCCCCTCCCGGCTTCACCGTCAATGGCATGGATATCTATCGCAACAAGGTTGATGAAAACGGAGATGTCGAGGCCTTCAACGGCGACAAGGCTGCCGCCGCTCTTCGCAACCCCGCCTCGACCCTTTCCTTGATCGATTCGATCTTCTCGCGCGAGTACCGTCTGATCTACCTCATGTTCTTCGGAAACTCCATCGCTGGTCTCGTGTTCCTGTCCCGTCTCGCGAACATTACCGCAGATATTTTCGGAAAGGACAAGGCAACTGCCTCTACCATTGTCTCCATCAACGGAGGTTTCAACTTGGCCGGTCGCCTGTTCTTCTCGACGGTATCCGATCGCCTCGGCCGCAAGAATTCCTATATCTTCATGTTGACTACCCAGGTCATCATCCTCGCCTCGCTCCCCACCATTATGGAGGCGAGAAACTACCCCGCATTCCTCGCGCTCATCTGGATTCTGACTGCATGCTACGGTGGTGGATTCGGATGCATTCCCGCTTTCCTCTGCGACATGTTTGGACCTACCAACATTGGAGCCCTCCACGGTATTATCCTGACTGCCTGGGCCATTGCCGGAGTGGGCGGCGGTCTCCTCTTCACCGCTATCTACAATAACTTGCTCGGATCCGGCTACACCGTCAAGGATGCCTGGATCTATTCTAAGAATTTGTACTGGCTTCTCGGAGTAGCTGCCGCGGGTATGTTGGTCGTCGTTTTCGTGCGCACCTCGATCCGTGATCGCCTGACGCCCAAGGTCGAAGGCGAATTCACCCGCATCCGTTTCTTTGGTCGTCTGATTCGTGTCGGATCATTTGGTGTCAAGTTTATCAGCAAGGAGCAGGAGGAGGCTGAGTGGGCTGCCTATGTTGACTCTCATTCTCAGCAGCCCTCGGATCTCCAGGAGGTCAAGCCTCCACATGAGAAGTATGGAGAGAAGACTGAGTTGGAGGAAGTCAAGTAATTCTGTATATATAGCACGGCAAACTTGTCTTAGGAGACATGGCTCCGCCTCAAAAAATATCGCAATATATTCAACCTTTTGTACTCTACAAATATCGATATTATGCTGTTTGGCGCACTTGAATTTCAACAAAATAATCCGTTGCTTTGATAAAAGAAGCTGCCCGTTGACAGTAACTGGTCAAATGAAACGTCGACTCTCTTTTATGAAGGAACTGTATGACCAATATCTTTTTTTTTTGAAACGTGAGGATTGGCCCTGCAAATCTATCAGACCTAACTACTGCAGCAATGATCTACTACAGCGCATCTTTCCACCAAAGCGAGACCGATCTACAGCCGCCAAAAGACTAGTGTCATTCTCTGGACCTGCCCCTAAGGCCTGTGCAGCAACTGGCAACGCCTCATCAGTCTGCTGAAGGCTGCAGACTATCTGTTACAAAAAGGGTATCTTCTCCATCCCCTCCATGGTTGTCAACCGCCTCCTCCTTTGCAGGCAGTCCAGGAACGTCCGATCCACAGTATCAGGATCCAGGGCAGGGCCAGGACAGCCCCCATTTGCATGATCGACGAGCAACGCGCCACAAGGACAATGGTTAGTGCCGCAAATGTATCCGTTGTCCTCACTCCAGTCTCCTCGAAGGCCCTTGTATGACGCGCGTTTCAGCTTGGCTTTAATTCCCCATTCTTGCTCCTGAGCAATGGTCGCGTCGCAGCGTGGTTTCCAGATTAGTTCCGTTGTCTGCGTCTCAATAAAGTTGACAACCTTGTGGATGGCCTGTCGTGCAATCGAAGAAGACACTAAATATGCTTTTTTTTTTTTTTTTTTTTTTTTTTTGATAACTAGGACCCACGGGGACGTGTGGGCTTTATTAGCGTGGTACTATCCTCTAGGGACCCCTATTGCTAGAGACGTAAAGAAAAGTGGTGTCTAATAAACAGCTTTTGCTGCTAAGTCCCGTTCACAATCCTCGTCAGCATGAGTGGTGTCTCGAGGAGCCCTGCTCCCTACTTGGCCTGTTGTGCACGAAGGTCATCCTCTAGCCAGTATCCACTGTCATCAAAAACTTGCATCCGTCTAGTCGCTCCGTCAGAGTCAGCTCCAGCTGCTGGCAAAAGCCCTGTACTAGGCGCCTGTCCGCCTCTGCCCTGATCTCTTCCATGTCTGTTGCTGGTCTCTGACTATGGGCTGATCCCATGATATTACTTCTGCTACGGTTGTGCCCTCCGCCACAAGTGCGTCCTCCGGCGCGTTTGCTCACAGAAGTGATTCCACGCTCTCATTCCCAGTCCACGGTGACTTTGCAACGTCTGTTCCAGACCTCAGTCCTTCCTAGCTCCTCGATGGCCCTGACAAAGCGCGCGACCATGTACCTTGCGACTGACTTTGACGTTTTGAACGCTTCTGCCCATTCCATAGTAAAGTTCTTTGGTATCAGTCCATGGTACAAATCCTGAACGGTCCAACTTGCTTCATTGCTGTGCCTGCTTTCGTCTATCTCGTCAAGGTTCTCGTCCGCGTATCGGATGGTCGTCGCTCCTTTGATCTCGCTCTCAAGCATCCTTCAGATGGTCGTCTCTGCCAGTGTGGCGAACTGCGGTTCTTTCTTCGTGCTTGGCTGCTGTCCTCGGCTCTCCTCGCACGTGTGGTTTTTTTTTATTTTTTTTATTTTTATTTTTTTAATTCAACATAGAAATACAAGATATGCATGGAAATAAAGTAGTAATGGTAGGATTTAGCGAATTGGATTTTGACAAATAAAATATAACTAGAATCCAGCACTTCCAGCAAGGTCTGCTGGCCCAATGGAAAGGCGTCTGACTACGAATCAGGAGATTGCAGGTTCGACCCCTGCGTAGATCATTGTCAATGACTCTAGATCATCAAGTATGATGGTCTGAGGTTCTTATTTTTTGAACAGATTTTTGCCATGCGGAAATCCATTTGCCACGTTGAGCATGCAAGTCAATTCCCGTAGGAAATCCATGTAGCTCGTTTACCCTAAGGGGTCGTCAAATAACACTGGCAGCCCAGGTTAGTCAGTAGACCCTTCTTGCTCTTAGCCCGCAGTAGAAACATTGTACTCGTTGTTGCTTTTGAGCTAGCCAAGGAGTTGCAGCAAGGTTGAAATATCAGACTGTTCCTCACACAGCTTAAAAAAAAACGAGACCATTGTTGCGCGGTCGTGCGTTCAATACTCCTCCACGCCCTTCACCATCCTTCCACACTCCTCATTCTCATCCCCAGTCTGCTGGAACCTGATGTGCCCTCTCGATTCGCAGCCCGAGACCGCCGATGCGATCCACGCGCCCGAACCACCGCTCGGCCACGGTGGACCACCTCGACAGGATGCCGATTACCACAGCACGAGCTCCAACAACAACACGCGCATCCCTCAGGATCAACAGCACCATAACGGAATTGACCACGACACTACCTTCTCTGCAGCAACCGCAGAAGATACAGTACCAGCATTAGGCTCAGCACCAGCGTCGGGTCCAGCACCAGCGTTGAGGCATAGGTCTCAGTCGAATCATCCGTTCTCAGTTGACGCTTCGCCCAGCCTGCTAGGACCGCGACTTCAGGAACATCTCCTGCAAGCCGCCCATTACGCCCGGGATGTGCAAAACAGAAACCAAGGTACGAAAGTCCTTCCCCATTCCTTTACGTGCTGCCGTCCGCCACCGATACTAGATTCATGATTGACTGATGTGACATCATAGAACTCGAGACGGAAAACAAGAAGCTCAAGCAGCTAATCAGACAGCACCGCACCAGTGCTCTGGATTGGTGTTCCCTTGCCAAGAGCTATCAGCAGGACCGCAACTTTATGGCACTTAGACTTGCTGAACTAGAACTGCAGATCGCTAAGAGAGCTCAACAGCATGTTAACGATTCGCAGGCGACTGCCGAGACGTCCAAGGGTCGCGCAACAGCCGCCAGGCATCATGACGAGGGCTCTGAACTGAACAACTTTGTCAGTCAGTCTATATCGCAGATTCTGGATCAAATGTATGATCAGCACATTGTGATTTTGGGGGTCGTTCTTCCCACTTTTGCTCCGATCATTAGCTAACTGATAACATCACAACAACTGGGACTTCCTACATCTAGGGCGCCTTCAAAGACCGCACGAGAACCAAGCCTACCACAATTGGGCAAAGGGAAATACGTGCTTGGAAACAACAGCAACAACAATATCAAGGGAGAGGCTGCGCCTTTGCTGCGCTCAGCACTCAAGACCTCATCCAAGTCATCTGCCTGCGCATGTGGGTGCCAGGAGGAGCTCAAGTCCTGGAAATCACGCTGCGCCTTTGCTGAAAACCAAGTCACACTAATGGAGATGCGGTGCGAGCGAACAATCATTATGATGGACGCATATAAGGCGAAATGGGTCGAGTGGAAGGAAGCGGTCGTACGTGAGCAATACCAGCGCCGCCTGAAGGCAGCCATGTCCCCGCAGGCAGCTCAATTTATGTCTCTGAACTCGCAGGGCGATCAGCCACGACAGCAACAGCAACAGCAACAGCAACAACAACAACAACAACAGCAGCAGCAGCAGCAGCAGCAGCGGCAACGGCAGGGGCAGAGATCAAGACAGGATCCTCATACAGATCGTAATGACATCAAACGAACACGATTTAACACTGAGGAGAGGGAGACGTCGCAACAAAGGCAGAAAACGACTGAAAGAAACACGCTTCTCAACCAATTCAGCGCTGTGCATCGTGAGCAACACTCTCGCCGCAGGGGTTCCGCTTCAGAAAATCGTTTTCATGTTGTTACGGGTTCTGCTGAGTCGCCACATATGATATTTGACGATTTGGACGACGATTTGAGTGCGAGCGAGGCCTTCGATCTGAGAGGACATCCGCCGAAAGCGCTTGTCCTGGATTCAGAAGAAAACGACGCGTCCACTGATGTCGGCTCTCAACCAATGTCACTCACATTCCCTTCAGATTTGGCTCTCCGTCGACGTGGTCAATGGTACTCAGAGTCCGAAGACGATGATAAGAGCTATAGCGACAATGACAATGATAACGATATCCACAAAGGCAATCACGGACGCTTTGGGCCACGTAAGACTTTCACAAGTGTGTCGCCCACAACTCGGGCATCAGAGGCCCGAAGAAAGCGAATACCGGCCGTCAGCAGCAATAGACCGACGCCTCAGCAGCAAAAGCAAAAGGCCTCGAATACCACTACCGACGACGCATCTGCGATGCTCAACATACAATCCAATCAATCCTCCCCTCTGTCCGATTCCGAGGATCTCATGGCAGTATCTCTGCACCCATCCGAGAACAAATCGACCAAGGACAACCAGCAGGCGAAATATGATGTTTCTGAGACGTCTCGATCTACTTCCAGGGCTACCCAGCATACAGCAACCGACTTTACAAATGGCCCAGCCAAAATTGGAACGCATTCGAGTGGCGAACTCCAGGCAGCGCTCCCACAAACCCCAAAGGCCTCATCTAGGACTGCTGAAGAGGCTCTGTCCGCCGGTCATGTTCCTTATAACAGTCGTAAAGTGTTTGTACCGGAGACCCCATTGGAGCTGCAGGGTAGCACTCCCAAAAAAAGCGCGGCATCATCTGTGAGACGTTCACTATCTGTTGTGTCACCGCCCCGTGGCGCTGCACAGGAAACATCAGACCAAGGCAGCCGACCGCCTCAGCCAGTTATGCAGGCTCTCACGGTTGATCCGGACGACTCGACATATTCGTGTGCTTTGAGCGGGGTTGACGAACCCAACAAAGAAAACGAGGCACCGCAGGAGTCGATAACCCAGGCGCATACTGTCGTAGGTGACGGTAACGCGGGCGAAAATTCGCACAAGCAGGGAGGTGTCGACCCGGACCACCGGCATGAGCAGGGTCATCAGCAGCAGCAACAAAGGATATATAACTTCACTGAACGACGCAAAGACAAGAGGAAGCATATGCACGGCCACGATTGTGCCTGCTGTCGCCGAGTAAATACTTCGAACCTCTCTCAGCGTACAAAACTACTTTTTTTTTCTCGCCAATTAAGGCGAAAACTAACAACACTTTGTTACATGTTTTTGTTTTATAAATCCTAGTTTTATGAGCTGACAGGGCCATTGCCACTTCCAGATGGTCATAACGCATTCTTCACTCCTGCACCCCGTCCCGGCGAAAAAGAGGTCTGGGAGAAATCTGCTGAGGAGAGGCTGCAAGGTCGTATACAGGAGATTTCAAGACATCGAGTTCATCACGAGGAGCGCCTGACTCCTCCAGGATTCTGGGACACAGATTTCCCATCGACACAAGATCGAGAAGAGTGGGACCGGATCGCTGCTGAGAGACGAGATAGGAAGAAACAGAGGGCCACGCACGAGCAACAACGGCAGCAACGACAGAGGAGGTAGAAGTACCGGCAACTTTAATGGAGTGGAGCGGGAATATTTTCGGAAACATTATTAGGAAGCAAATGGAACTTAAACAATATCACCCTAGTCTCTGCCCTCAATAAATATTATGTCCATATTTTATGACTTGAGCACATAAACCATATCCGTCTGCTTCAGCAATATTCCTGGCAATGGATTAGTGAAAACGAAGGGCAGCGCGTTGTTCAGTTCACGATCAGGAGCTCGATACAATCCCAGTGGTATGATCCCATTCAAAAGCGCCAGCGCCTGGAACAGGCTAAGGAACGATTTACCCTAAGCAATCCGCATTCAGACACAAAGGACGGTACGCGTTAGGGACGAGATAGAATGGTTTCAATTTTGTGAAGCACGGCGCAGAGTACTTACAACAAACCTAGGCGGCACCTTCATTAGACACACGTTCGAGGAATCGATTCCAAGAATTTGGTCCAGCTCGATAGCCTGCTTGAACCGGACCCCGCAGCACAACTTCACGAGATCCAGGATGTGGGTTTTGGAATACGCCTGGAAGAGAACATTGTCGACCAGACTGCTAACTAGGACCTGTCCACTTGCGAAAATCGGTGCCATCCAATAGCCTCCCGATCCAATGCCTCCGCCACGACGACGCGCGCCGTGATACGACCTTACCATGGATAGGTCCCGCATATTCAGGAAACGGATGTTGCTTCTCTCCACTAAATCCGAGGCACAAGCGGTATGGCAGGTTAGAACCATATCGCGCATATCGAATCTCTGGATCCAGTACTCCAGACTGTAATAAAATGAGAACTTACAGATCTCGACAGTGATATGCTGTCGACCCAGGAGACCACGCTGCTGTAGGGTCTGGTAAATGATGTGATGGGTCATAATCGCCGTACTGTCTGCAAACTCATCTCGATCCAGTTCCTTAGTGCTGTGCGACATAACTACAATGCTTGATGCTCCCAAAATACCAGCCCGTACGAGATCGCGTTGGTGGCGACAGTTGCCCGCTACCCAAAATACGCTCGGAAAGGACAGGATGGCATCCCATGCTCCTCCTCCACACCACTCCTCAGTGCCAATACCGCCATCATCGCTGTTATGTTCGTTCATCTCTCCTATAATGATACTGTCTGAAGTTAGAGCCTCATGCGGATTTGGGGTCAAAACCACCACCGTTTTGAGGTCTTCCTTTGAAATCTGAGCCAACCTCAGGGTCGCCAGGAAGCGATAAAGGTTTTCTCCGACATCTGTGCAAACAACAATGTGATCTTTTAGACATGACAGATCATCTCTTATCAAGGGCTTGATGTTCTCTGGAGGATGGACCAGAAGGTGACATAAAGGCAGATCCTTGGTTTCCGACCGCGTAATCGATGTTTGTCCAATGTAGGTCGCTTCCTGAAAGGATCCCAGCACGGAGTGATGGTTATGAAGTCCTGAGTCCGGGATTCGGTTTGTGTCGAGATACTGTGGTGGTTCGAGAGATCGAGAACTCTTGTGCTTCTTGACAGCGGCCATGGGGATCGGTTCTTGTATGAGTATCGGTGGTTGTGGATCGACTGTAGCTACACTTCCTTGCCTTGGTGCCGACCCATCCGTGTATTGGATTTTCTGCTTTTGGCTGCCCGTATCAGCGGCCGCAGCGGCTGCCGCGTTGCGATCGAAATTCGACGAAAACCCCAAAGCGCTGTCCGCCACTGGGGTGACCGAAGGGAACATCTCTCTAAGATTTGCCTGCCCTTGCCCTCCAGGTTTAGTCCAAAACCTCGCTTCAGATAAAGGTATATTTTCCTGACCTGGACGAAGGGCCTCTTCCCGATCAAGTGCGCCAATTAGGACCTCCTTCTCCTTGTTGCGATTCTCTGGAGACCGTTGTTGAAGTCTGCTAAAGCTGATCTTGCTACCCCGATGGCTACTTCCCTCATAGGTTTGGGCGCTTTGTGAAGTGCTAGCACTCTTTGTCCGCTGTAAGGTACTATCGTCGATATATTCGTCGTCATCGTCATCGTCATCGTCGTACAATGCCTTGTTCCAAGCTGGTTGTGCCTTCCTAGAAACTGTCTGATGTGAGCTAGCAGATCCTGCCGCGCTTGAAGAAAACAATTCCTTGGTGTTGTTGGCTTGATAGTGGTGATTTTCAGATGACGGTATCTCTGTTGGGCAGCCGTCCTCTTGCGGCCGATTTAGAGCCCCCCCCGTCTGTCGGGCTTTTCTATTCCTCCTAGCCTCAGCTCTCAGCTTGGCAGCTGCACGAGCCCCACTCCTTGATTCCCGAAGGCGGCAATACATGTTCATAGCTGCCGCAAAATCCGCCCGGGACTCGTCCAAGTGCCCTTTTTCGTCTTTGGACATTCGGTCATACTGTTCCACTGTAAACTTGTTGATGGCCACCAAATCAACCGGCGACTGAGCAATAAAAATGAGCTGGTCGAATTTGCCTAATCGGTAGCTGTTTCCAGGATTAAGTGTCAAATGATATTGTCCTGACGGACAGTCCCTGGAACTATCGTAGTCCTCTGATCTTCTCTTACTCGATGACTTTGCTCGCTGTGCATTGCTTGTATCATGAAAGTGAGGGCCATCACGTCCAGATTCCGCAAAGGATGTTTCAGGCCTCAGGAAAATATCCACGCCGATCAAAATCGATTGGAATTCTTGAAACACAAACCAGGAAACTTGGGCAAATGTCCAACCAACAAACACTTCAGGGACCGAGCTAACATAAATCTCATTGCCAGTTCCGTCACCGTATTGCGCCTGCCATCCGTCGTTGTAAACGTTGGCGGGTTCGGAAGGATATAAGAGGTTGAGAATCAAGGTTGCAGTTCCCTGATGCCGACAGTTGTACGCCAATAAAAGCTGCCTGACATCGCTGATGCACATGGACTGTTCGACCATGCCCCACTGAAAGGCTTCCGTCTCCGGTAACAGGTTGTAGGTAAAGACACGTGTATCTGGTGCATAGAGGTGAAGAGACCAAGCGAGAAGAGTCGTCATTGTATCCTGCGATTCCAAATCTGAGGCGACTCGGTCTACAAGGAATGGACACCAAAGGGCGTTAGGATTTTAGGATCCGCAGATAACAATAAGATTATTCTGTCGCTTATGCTGTAGCTTAATGCATCTCATAGCTATTCACCTGGGATAATAAAGACCGCTCCAGCGTCTCGTGCTTGACACCTCTTTAAGTCGACTTCGTCCAAACCATTGCCTACGAGCATGGTTGTCCTGTTTTTGTACATTGGCATATCCATTAAAGTCTTCACATCCTTTGATGGCTTATTTCGCGACAAGAAAACGACACGTACGTCTTTGTCCGAAAATTCCTACAGAAAACGAAAATAAAAAACCCCCCATTTAGCACTCTATTTCTGCTAAATACATAATACACAACCATGTCCAGCTAGGAGTCTCTCTTACCTTATTGAAAAACCCGCTCAGCATGTCTGCGACGCGCTTAGCATCCTGGAAATCACCAATCATGACTAGGTACTGCTTCGCAGCACCATTGGCCCCTCTACTTTGGATGTAGGATCCACCTCCAGACCGAGACGACTTCAACGCCTCAATTGTCCCGGCAATCAGTCCAGGTACTACAGATAGCGCCACGATAATGAAGATCATGACAACAAGCTTGCCCTCGTATGATTTTGGCGTTATGTCTCCATATCCTACTGTGGAGGCGGTGATAAGGATAAAGTAAAATGCATCCCAAACCGTGTGCGGTGTTTCGGTCTCGGGCGCAAACATAGTTTCGCAGTAGAGAAATGCGGCCATGCCGTTATAGAGAATGGCGACAAAGTACGCTACGAGTGCGATGAGTTTTGCCTTGACAGGATCGAATGGCTGGTCTATAAGATAATTGCATAAAGTACAATAGTACGTTGTGTCAGATCACACGCACCCTGTGCATATATCGGAGTGAGATATCGAAGTTTCCGTACCAGATATTCCAATATCGACACCAATGCTGAGGGCTCGCTGCAGACGTGAAATAACGCTCCAGCTTCGCAAGAAATAGGGCACGTAAAGCCATTGTCCACTGGGGAATGCTCCTGATAGAAGGAAGGGGATGGCGGTGACTGCATCAAGCAAAGTTTGGAACGAAAATATGAACCTCGTTCTAAGTTAAAATGTTTTCCAGGTTAGCGCTTGATCGTTTCATCATAAGCGGAGTGATAGTCTAATAGTCTAACAAAAAAAAAAAAAAACTATGACTGGTAACCCAGGTCAGGGTCACCATGCCGTACTTGTTGTCTGCAAATATAAACCGGATCAGCGCTGACATCAAGTTCCAGCTGCTCATCGCCACAGCAATGATCCAGATAGCCCGTGGTCGCGGGACAAAGAGCCAGTCTGGGTTCGGATAGTCTGTCGAGTCCTTGTTGACCAGATACTGTGCTTCCACCACATATAGAACACAGAACAGTGCGTCAACCACGAGATCCATCATAATCTACATTGAATGGGATAGAGGTTAATGAGAGACTGAGCGCTTTCGCCATCGCCTTCAAACTCTTTTCGTTGCTCGCTTGTAGTGTTCTACTTACAAAGAAAATGATCCGGGCTTTCGAGTTGAGGAGTGCCATTGCCCTGGCCTTGTAGACATCATAGTCCAGACCAAGTCGAATTGAGCTCACAATGTTGCGGAATTCTCTTTCTCTGCCAAGCAAATGTTGATGTCAAAGAGTTCTTGGTAAGATTTTTTTTGCATCCAGGGGATAGCGTCTTGTTGTGTATGACCTGTCAGTTGATGATAACAACGCATGAAAGCAGGGGGTTCCTCGGTAGAGATGCCTAGGACATTGACACATACCTTTTCTCGGCATTATGTAGCCGTATGGTTGACCGAATCGTGTTGTATGATGTGTCCTTCCGGCTCGTGATCAAGCGAATGGGCCCTTTTTTGCGCGCACTCCTCACCTCTTGTACATCCTGCATACTAAAAGGGACCCAAAAGTAGTTCACAGATTAGTATCCCACAGTGCTAGTGGAATCATCTGTCTATAATGTAGATAGATCACATACGTGCTGTCAAGTGAGTCCCAAATGAAGCCTTGGGATCTCATATTTCGGTTGTGCGCAATGTTGTTGAGCCGTTGGGTCCATGTAAGATTGGGGTTAAGCAGCGTATCCTCGGCTGAGTGGTTGTGATCTTGACCAGCGGTCTGTGTTCGAATGTGTGGCAGGCCTCCGAACTTGGAGAGCTGTGTTGATGCATGCCGGTGTGCTTTATAGAGCGTGGGCTGAGTCGTTGGAAAGGGCTGTGGCCTTGGTGTTGGTGGCTGTGGTTCCTGGGATGCATAAGTCGCTCGTGGAGAGGACGTTCCTGCAGCTGTTGACGCGGAGTCATCTCGCTGTGGATTGGAATTCATTAATTCTGGCGAAATGAGGATGAGGATGAGGATGAGGAAGAAGAGGAAGCGAATGTACGAGGCGGCTGCGAATCGAGGTCAAGGACAAGGAACCAAAGGGTCAAATAGCGAAGCAGAGGAAGGAGAGTTTATAAAAATAAATTACGAATAAATTAGTAGCTGCAGCTGCAGGCTTCTAATTCAGAGAGGCAGGCGGATGCTCTTCTTCTTGCCTTTAAGGATCTGCTTTAAGCGAACAAGAGCTTCCTTCAGGAACGCTTCGGGGTAAGGCGCCGAAACTGAACAGTGGGAGGATTTGCTTTGGCTGTGTAGTAGGCAGGTTGAGGCTGGGGCTGCGGGTTGTCCCTGGTATGGAATCTGGTTTGACTGTCGTACTTCGATATTGTGCATGTCACAGGGCGATTACATGACGACCTGTCATCGAAAGAGAGATGCTGGCTATCAGAAGCACCGCCCTCGCTTAACTGATTGGGGCCCTAGGCCCCAGACAAGTACTTGCTGTCCTGGAGTAGGTCATTCTGGCGCATGCTACGCAGGCTGTCCCTTTTTTTGGTCGCCAAAAAAAGAAAAAAAAAGATGCTGCTTACGGATAAGAGCAAGACGAGGGCCATGAAGGGCAGAGAAGTCGTTCAGTAGATAGCCGCAGATCCGAGATCGGGATAATGTGAAATAGCCACAGAGGAATGCGTTCATTTTTTTTATAGAGGGCAGGAGCAGGGGCAATGGTGCCCTCGATGCTGTGGGAGATCGAAGGTAGCCCACAATTTCTGAGAAACTATGGCGCATGGACTATACGCAATGACGGAGCGATACGGACTTCAAAGGACAGTAGCCGGGAGTAGATCTAGCAAGTTTAACCTGGATAAGCATTTTGGGCCCGCTTACAGTAGATGGCTGGACAATTATTCCTAAAGAAGAGGGGCAATTGCGCCCACCGCATCCATGCTGTCTGAATATTTGGAGAGGGATTGGATACAGAAACAATCCGGCAAAGGAACAAGGATTGAAAGAACATCAGGAGTTTAGCTGTGCGAGCATTATGTGTGCATAGATTAGATGTCCGTCAAACTCACTGCACTGACTTTTCAAGAATCAAAAGACGACTGACAGCAAATTATGCGAACTGGTTCACCTGTTCATACGATTGGCATACGCGTAGATGAACAATAGCAATGATCTTGCTGGATAATCCGTTGGCCCAGCCTGGTTTGAATCATTGCACCCAAACACTTTGATTTAGTTTTCAGTCATCAAAACCGTTGTAGGCCCACTACAGAGAAGTTAGGCGTGATGTATTATAGATAATTAGATACTACTGCAAGGTCATAAGGCGTATAACAAGTTTGGGTCCCAAAGCTTGCAGACTCATCGGATGTCTCCCTCACCGAGCTCCAGCGATGGGGGTTGCTTTTAAACGTCTCCATCATCAACCGCCTTCAGAGCTGATGCCACGGCGGCGTCTTGCTTGACCTCTCTCAGGAACCGCTGGATCACCCATCCAAACAAGCACATGATCAGGAACTGGATTCCCAGAACTACAGCTGAAATGATGACAGTCGTGCGGTAGCAACTGGTAACTTCTGAGTCGGTCACTAATGTGCCATTAGAAGGAGTGAGATCCTTTCGACACACGTCCTCAATAGCAGCCTTGTCGTCCCTGGCCACCAGAATGATGTTTCCGATTGAGAGCCCGAGAACTACGACAGTGAGGCACCACCAAAGGAAGGAAAATATTCTTGTGATGCCGACGGACTTTGTGATAGCAGAGAGAAGACCGAGCAACGCGATGATCACCTGGAGGGCCGCCGAGACATAGATCACAATTTTAGCGACATGATCGCCTATCAAAAATGCAAGCAGAAATGTTGAACTGTTAACACATTGCGCGCAAGAGCTGTGCAAAGCTGACGCGTGGTGATATTCGCGTCCATTAATGTACGCTACCAGTGTTATTGGCGACATATTTTTGATAGGTTGTTGCGGCGATAACAACAAGATAGATTAACGAGACCACTCCCACAGCGAGTCGAAGTCTGATGCAGCAGCAGCACAAATCCCTATCGGTAGCCATTGCGGTCTCTCTGGTAGTCGTTGGTGTGATTGGCGTGGGGTGTCGGACGTGAGGGAGCGAATGGGTCTGGACAGAAGGTAGGATACCTGTCTTTTATATCGCGAGCCCCCCACAGACGCCCCTGTATCATGGGATATCCATGAGGCATAACTCCATTGCTTGAGTTTGTACTTCGCCGCAATACAAAGGCATGTTGTTGCTGAAGATCAGCAAACCAGAACATATGACAAAGGGACAAAGAAAGGGGTTGCAAAGGAAACCATATAAACGTTGAAGTCAGTTGCCCGACGCTCCCATTTTTTTTTTGAATAACATAAACACGCAAATATGAAAAATAGGGGATAAACAACATTCAAGTTCAAGTCCATGTTTATTGTGCGACGACATGACATTTGGGTATTCTATGTCTACAAAGTTACTACAAAGTGAATATCATATCCTCGGTCATACATAGCTGGAGAGGCCATAGTCGAGGTGGCAGAACAAGTGGTAGGGGCCGCGAAAGACAGTAGTGGGCTGGGAATCGGCGTTCGTAGCACATAGGATTGAAGAAGATGCGAGGGAAGAATCCAGGCTGCAAAAGGTCTCCACTACTACATCTGCATGTCATGCTGTCTTCCTTGCGGACACCTATTTGCATAATGTCCCTTTTGCTGGCACTAAAGTTCAAATGATAGAAAAGAAAAAAAAAAAAAGAAGATTAATAGCAGTTCTAAGTCCGCGAGGTTCTATAACGGTATAACGCGGTCTGTGAAATTGGCAGCTTACTTTAAAACAGGTAACATCCTCAAGATTCCGCGTCGGAAATGATTCACCATTTGGACGTTGTTGTGTCTAAAGGCGTATCGCAAGAAATGTCCGTTAATCTCCATAGAAATAAAGTAGCGGGGTTGTTGCTTTGCGGACCGCAAATGCCTAGTACGGCCAGCTCACCTCATCGCGCTCAAATGATCTTTCTTGAGGCATTGGTCGTGCTCCCTGACCATCGTCCCAATTTGGTGGAGGCAACTCGTATTTCGGGCTGAAGGAAGAAAAGATATTAGATTATTATTCCTGTGTTAATGTGGTTGTTATGAAAGCCATTATACATGTATAACATCCGCCTGAAAAGCAGACACTTACTGTCCGTTCGGGCAATTGGATCCCTGAGGGCACCATCCTGTGACATAGTTTTGACAGAGCACCTTCCGGGTATGCTTGTGTCGACAATTGGGTCCATGTTTGCAGAATCCTCGCGCGTACCACGGGCAGTCTTTAATCTTGCTTTCCGGATCGATATGAAGATACTATGTCAACAGCACGCAGAAACAAGCTTAGTAGGTCGATCCATAGGCAAAATTTCAAACTTATTCACCAATGTTAATTCCATGATACTTGATACTTACAATGCATTCGGAGCCGCTGTTACATTCTCCGTACTTGCTGTAGAACCAACATTCAGGCATTTTCCTCAGGTTGTACTCGTGCAAAAACTCGCAATTGTCACCCTTTTTGCAAAGTCCTCGAAGCCAATGTTTGCAGACAACCGCCTTTGACGGATCTGTCCTGACATGTCTAAACGGGCAGTTGTTTCCTTTTGAGCAATGTCCTTTCAAGAAGAATCTGCAGATATTATCTCCATTTTCTAGTACAGCGATTAAAATAAGAGGGAAGCTTTGATTAGTCATTAAACGAGCTCTTTATTTGAGCTTTCCATAGTCCATCTATCCACTGTCCAGCATAATTGGTCTTTCCGGTGCGGTGCTGGGAGCGAAAAAAAAGCCGATTTATACACGCGCTTTTTTAACAAAACGCTCTGTTTTCTAATCAAGAGCATACCTCCATTCTTCTTTGCCATGTTGGTAATGTCAAGTCCAACCTCATTCCTGACATACTCCTCAAAGTCGAACGAGTAGTCCTGAAAGCCGATTTCGGAAGGGAGAATAGAATATGTCATAGCCATCTTGAGGAGCGCTTATTGTAGGTGCTGCTGAGCTTGATAATAGAAAACTGCAAGTTATGAAAGAGTAATGGTGTGTGGGCAGCGCGAAAAGCCGATGGTATGAGATGAAGGATCGAAGAATATCGGACGAATATACTTGGTGGTTGATGGCTAATGATTGATGGTTGACGGGATGAATGAATCAACGGAGGTGTACCTCTTCAGGGCGATGCAAAAATGAATTGCGCTTCCTTTTATCCTTTTGGCTGCTGACAAAGCCACTCTCAGGTTGGAAAAGACGGTCTCAGATCAGTCGATCTGGTTGAGCACGCGTGTGAAGATACTGCCGCATTTTCGCTTTCACTTTACAAGGACCATGCGCAGAGCAAATCTCCACGCCTTTCAGGAGTCCTTCCAGGCCTTCGTTTCGAAGCAGATCCGTGCTCCTCATGTCACTCAGCTCCACGCATGCGTTCCACGCTCACACCTCTCTGGCATCACATCGTCAACTGCAGCCGTCTTTGGGACAAGATTCTACACGACTCCCCGATGCGGAATGCAGTCGCCATGTCGCCGCTTTGGTATTATCGGGAGCACCATAAAGCATATAGACATGCATGTCTCGACGACGAAGCGTGGGCGCAAATCATTCTCTAGTTACGTACCTTACCACCAGGATCAGAAAGACAGGACAGAGAGCGGCAAGGATATCACAATAGATCGCCCGGCACGATCAGAAGGCGGATCGACAGGGGCCGGTAAACTAACCAGTGAACTGCCAACCAGAATCAAGATGATCCTAGATACGCCAGGTAGCGTCAGCATGTTTCTGTCAACTGCTTGATGTTTCCGTGACGTTTTTGATCAGACAGCGTTGGCTAAGCACATTTTATTATTGTTCTGTCACAGGCGTCTTTCCGAAAGATCTTGCGCCCAATACTGATAAGGAACCGAGCCGGGAGATCGTACAATCTTTTGGGACGACTTATGGGTAAAGCTTGGCTCGAGCATGCATGCGCAACGGATGGATGTTACCACTGGGACAAGGGCACCCACTGACAGCCCATTTGCAAATGCGATCGAACAGGGGAAATTACATGCTGCAATGGGAAGACGCACCGAGGACAATACTCATCATCAAGAAACCCAACGATGAGCTAACAGACAAGGCCTTAGTCGATGTGGCAACGTAATTCGCGTGTGGTTTCAACTATATCCGTAGCAGGTATAATGATGCCTTTGGAAGACATGATGGGAACTAAATTTGGAACTCTTGCCGCGCAGATGGATCCACTCCACATATCCCCACATGAATGTAGTGGTCGAGCCAGAAGTCGCTCACGAGTTTGCGGGACGATTACCGTTTCTATATACCATCCCAGGTAAGGCAGAGGGACAAAAGGCAGGAAGGTCCGGTGCAGTGTACAGCGAAAGGGATATTCATTTTCATCCCCTTTGTCTAGATAACAAGCGAGTCGAATACACGCGAGTGACAGACTTGGTAGTGACCTTGGGTGGCGATGGAACGATCCTTCACACATCCTCGCTATTCAACTCTGCAGTACCGCCAGTCATTTCTTTCTCAATGGGTACCTTGGGATTCTTACTGCCATATCGTAAGTCTTTAGTTCGAACTGTCGCTGTTATTTTGTAGAAGCAGCGCATGCTAATGGTACTACTGAGTTGTCGTATATAGATATCAACAATTACCAGGCCGCATTAACTAAATTGATCGACAATCGACAGGCATCTCTTTTACTCCGTATGCGACTCAAATGCACTCTACACGGCGCGGATGGACGGCGCCTGCAGGCGAAAGATGGCTCAGGACGAATCAACGATCTGACGGTCATGAATGAGGTTAACTTGCATCGTGGGCGATATCCGCATTTGACCTGGATTGGCTGCTATGTCGATGGACACCTGATCACCGAGGCTGTCGCGGATGGACTTATCGTTGCATCTCCGACTGGATCCACAGCTTATTCTTTATCGGCAGGCGGATCTATAGTGCACCCATCAATTCAGTCCTTGCTATTGACACCGATTTGTCCAAGATCATTGTCGTTCAGACCAGTATTGCTGCCTCCGAACGCCACCATCCAGCTTAAGGTTTGCATGAATACTTACTTGTTGGTTACCCTTCGAAGTGGTTCATATAGCTGCCACGTTGGGCATATGTTGACCCTTTTATTTTGCTTCCACATATCATAGATCGGAGAAAAATCTCGAGGTCCAGCAGAGGTTTCTCTGGATGGCAAGGAGACTTTCTTCTTGGACAAGAACGAGTTTTTACAGGTGTGCATGTCGGCTTTCCCTATGCCCTGTGTTAACCGAGTCCATGCAGGCGAGGACTGGATTAAGGATATCAATGACCTCTTGAAGTGGAATCAGGGCTTTCTGAACAAACAGAGCATGAGCCATTACATGTCCGAGTAGATCCGCGCAAATAAAACTTCTGGAGCATATACAAATGCTTGGTGCCCTAATTTATTCTCATTTTGAAGCACTCGACACTCTCCTGCGTCATGAAGAGGCCGATGTTCCGTACATGTCATCGTCCTCTGGTTCAAAGAATCCAGGCACCCAGTATTCGTACGGATCCGCCTGTTGATCGATCCACATCAGACTATCGTCCAGCAGTGTATCCTAGTGAGGGACGATTGAAAGTTGTCAGTTATGGAGAGCTCACACATACTGGAGCCTGATCCGACGTAGCGTAGAAGAAAAGGTTATCTTCCTAAATGCTTACCAGGGCTGTCATTATGCGGCCGTGCTCCCATCCAAGTCGTTCGTTGATAATATTGACGTTGACATGTCCATTGGTGTCCTGAACGAGTGCCAGGATAACAGACTGATCCCGGTTCAATTCGCGCGGGACTGAGCTTACCATTTTCTTGTCCCCAATCTGCAGCACCTGGAATCCACTTCCCAACGGCACTAAGGTTTTGATCGACCGTAAGACATCGTCCTCCGTAATCTCCATACTGGTATCCTTGCCGGTTATGCTTGCCCATTTACTGCTGGCGGCGGCGGTGGTGGTGGTGAAGGTGCTGTTGTAATTATTCGTTCCTTTGTTGTCCCGTATTCCACGCATACGCTCCACTCGCCGCTTGACTTCCGACAATTCCATGAGTCCGCCGTTCAAGGCTCTAGTCGACAGACATACATCTATGATCTGTATGCCAAGTTCGTAGTAAAAATCACCCACACCAAGAAGTTCTCCCCAGTATCCCTTACTCGCTAAAAATCCCAGAACAGAGAAAGGAATGTTGAGCGAGCGCTATCGATACTCCGCATCCAGACAGAGAAAGACAGTGCACTTGTCTCCGCTAATCATCTTTATATCTTTACGTACATGCTAATGGGTCGACGCCAATGTTCCCGCACATCTTTTGAAAGTGCATGCGAAAGACGGGATCCTTTTGGATATCCTTGCGGTGCAGCCGTGCAAATGTCTCGAGGTTGGCCCGGAACGTATCCAGCTGGCTTTGGAGCTGCTCCAGTTGGTTGTCTGAGATTGTCTGGCCGACCCGTTGATACGATTCCTGTTATAAGCACAGAAAGATAGTAACAAGACTTAGTTCACGTTGATGATTCCGTTTGCACATTCCTTGAACAAATGCTTTACGAGGATGCTGTTTTTGAGGATGCAGTAGAAGACATACGTTCGTTGCTTTGAGGCGCTCATTGTAAGCCCTTCCGCCGAGTTGCATGCGTCTTCGGTTCATCTTGTCTGTGTCAGCGTCAGTGTCAGTGGTATTTGCGATGGTGGGGTGTAGCAAGTTTAACAAAGGGCAGCAGAGGGGGCGACCATAGATTTCCATATTTGGTGAGCCTCAAAGCTTACTGGTGTTGGAACCGCCCTCCAGAATGCGGGGTGTGCTAGGTTGCCTGACGGATGTCTCGTCGCTGGTCATATCCACTTCTTGGACATCAATCAACGTTGACAAAAAAAAAAGGTCAAAGAATAGATGCGGTGCAAGTTTTATTTGAAGCGCGTTTGTTTTAAAGACATTGAGCTGTTTGATGCTGAGTGGTTAGGGGAGAAGTCTAATGCCTCTTGGGCCGGCCAGTTCCTACTGATGTAGGTGCGCTTGTTTTCTGCACTGGAGTCTTCTTTGCGCTGCTAATTCCATTGTTTCGGAGGATAAAGTAATCCAAGAAATCGGCCTTGTCCTGAACATTCAGCCCTAGCTTTCTGAACCGTGTCATGCGTCCCATCAGATTGATAATCACACCGCCGAGAGGATCCTCTTCCACTGGTTCAATTACGCCCATGGCGGCGCCTGAGGGTGTGCTAGAAAGACCGTCAATGGCCGAAAAGTGTGCGTTTGAGGGAGACTCTTCAGGTGCGAGACTCTTCACGGAAAGCGTGTTATATAATTGAGCGCACATGCGGAACAAATGTCCAAGGCGATACGAGTTGTCGAGTCCAACGGTGAAGGTTGGAGCAAATTTGTGGTAGTCGTACTTGAGTGCCAAGACGCCGATGTTGATCGACGTCTCGGGCACGGAGCATTTCGTGAAGATCGGCACAAATTTCAAAATCGCCCTGTTGTTCGTTGTTGTGCCCTATTATAGATGTTTTCACCGAATGAACACGAGCAAATTCAACATTGTCCGCCTAGTATCATGCGTAAAACACGGAATTCTGTGTCAATTACCTCTGGAAAAACGACGACAGGCCCAGCGCCCTTTTTATGCATGGCTTTGACGAAGTCCAGGATAGGTAACGTCTCGACGCCCTCTGGCGGCGACGACTCTGGGTAACTTCCTGATAAACGCAATGCCTCCCAGAACGAGATCTGACGGACAGTCAGTGTCGCGGGATAGATTTGAGTGAAGACGGGGTCATATCTGAAAGGCTTTGTTAAATCCCGATTGTATTAACAGAGAGACGACATGGCAGTCTAGAATCACTTGTCGATCGGATACAACGTTCATACCTGAAAACCAAATACAGGATGTCGATATACGATGACCAATTGCAGATTATCAGATCCCCTGAAGCCGTAGCTTTCCTGTTCAGCGATTGTGCTTTGTTTGTTCCTGCGCTACGTCTTAAATTAAGTGAGCAAATGCTGGGTAAGAGCGGGGTACCTGACGCTATTACACAACAAAGCTAGACTAGGCTAGGCTCGCCATGTTGTACATACCCTCGCTTTAGGGTAACAACCTCGTGCTTAATCCAAAAGAAGCCGAGTAGTACCAGGATCATCCGGACAAAGATGGTCGAAATTAGACGGTGATAGAGCTTTTGTACCGGGCCAAAAGGGGACTATTCCATTAAGGTTCAATGACCTTTGTTAATTTAGCGTCAGCGAGGCAGGACAATCAATGGGGAAATAGCCATCCCGCTGTAACAGCTATTACCAAGACTAGTCCTAGTGTTTCCAATGTCACTAGCACAAGAGCCAGAGCGCAGACGACGACAAATTTTACGGCTCCCGTAATGGGTTTCACAACTATAAGGATAGCTGTTATGACCTTTTCGATAGGGGAGTGATCCGCATTTGCTGGCTGAAAAAATAAGAAAAAACGCAGATATGTTTAGATCGGCTTTCCTGGATCGAGCTGAATATCCAGAATGTTCATCTAGTGTCCATATTTATAAACGGAGCCATAATTACCACTGGTGGCAAAAACGGTTGGATGCCTGTTCCTTGGTCCTAAGTATTCGGAAGGCACGTCAAGAGCACTGTTGATGTTAGTGTTGATGTTAGCCCAAGTTGCATTCCTGTCCTATTATGCTGATTACTGTCGAGATGCGATGGTGATGACTTGCCCTCCAGCGCGAAAACTTCTCCATGATGCTGATGAACGGTATACGAGACGAGGTTGTTGGTCAATGAGAAGTGATGAAGCGGTCAAAATTGCGACTATTACGCCGGGTATTCAATTGTATCGTATCTTTTAAGTCTTTGTGGTTTGCTGTGTTAGGCCAACTCTGTTTATCTGAAGACTGCTATTGGCCATTGATACGGCCAATCAAATGTGCTTATTGAATATATCTTTCTTAACAGTTGAATGGACGACCGTGGGTTACACAAAAGACGTGAAGTGTTCAATTGACAGGGGTCGTGAATGTCATATAGATGCGTCACTGAACATGCCATGAACCTTAAACATCCATTCAACAACAAGAAAGAAATCCAGACCTTCCATGAAGTATGAAGCCCTGCTGTTTCCACTGCTTCCAAAGAACCACTTTACTAAGAGATCTAAGGGGTGGAAGCAAAGTGCTTGCGCACAACTAAACATTTAGGCAGTTTACGAAACCCAATTTCAATTCACTAACTAGAGTAAAATTTACGCTAGAAATTTGCCTAAACGTATTTTTACACGAAAATGAGAATTCAAGGGCGAAGTTGGAGATGGATCCTCAACTACAGCCCGTGAAGATGAGGATCTATACTCATCTCCAAAACGACCACATTAACTTCTCGCAACCTATCAGCTCCTCTCTACCCATCGTTCCCCCACCATGAGCTTCACACAGGCCTCCTCCTCCTCTTCGACCATCCACCAACACCAGCAAGTGCCCCCCCCCCCCCCCCTCAAACATCCGTTGCTGTCGTTGCTCATGTTGTTGTTGCAGTTACTCTTGATGGGTTTGGACAAGTCATGGTGTCAAACAGCAGCCCATGGAGAACTGGTTTCGCAAAAGACCTTCCCCAGCTACGATTAAAGATGGCTATTTCAAGAACTTTGTCTTATGGTTTCGCAAACTGTATATTAACGTCTCTCTTTATTAAGATTTTTGCTTATCGATCCATGTCATGGCACAAGTATGCGAACCATGATCGTAGTGTCCTGCACATGGGAATAAAAAATAATGAATGGGGTGCCGACAAGGGTCAGTTGAAAAAAAAAAAAAAAAAAAAAGGCCACTTTGTGTGTCTTGTTCTTTGTCTCCAACGGTTCAAGACAACTCGTCCACAAATAGCGTGGGTCAAGGCGCGTCGTGAGACCAACATGACAGGGGAAAGATTAATACCCAATTCAATCAAATACAATCAAACTCTATGAACTGAGGACACCTATTTTATTGGTTACCAAAGATACACACCCCTGTGTCTGCGTAAAGGGCCGCTTTGTCCAAACAACTCTTCTTTCTTCAACTCTGTCATCGTTCTCATTCGACCTCATTCCTACTCATCGCCTCCATCACTGCATCTCTCCTACACCTTTCTCTCTCTGTACTCTTCTCTTTAATTAAATAACTATTGGTCGCGTGATGCAGATCTCCGCCGCCTTTCGAAGGAGTCTTCAACCGTTATTCTGGGTTGTGGCGATCGCGATCGTTTCCCTCGCTGGATTGCGGGGATTATTTGGTGAGGGACACATCTTAATGAATCTGAAAGATGGCGGTGCAATCATACATCAGCTTCCATTTCAATTTGCCTCTAACGAGCGCTGAACACCATGGAAATCATTTTAACAGATCCAGCAGACAAGACACGGTGCAGCAGTCTCTTGAACCATGGTTCGTGGCTGGACAGCGAGCGGACTCATTGGCAGCCAAAGGGATGCATGCTCAGGACTTATGATATCCAGCACATAACAACATGTATGAGTGGATCAAGGGTCGTTGTCATTGGCGACTCAGTCGCACGTCAACTCTACTATGCCATCGTCAAGAAAGTCCTTCCTGATGCCAATACCGAGGGCAACAGGCACTCCGACATTTACTTTCAGGATCCAACCTCAGGAACATCATTCGAATTCTATTGGGACCCGGTACTGAACATGACAAAGACTGCTTCTCTCTTGACTGGATCAAGCAATCGCGTCTTGGGCAAGGAAGTACAAACGCCAACGATCTTCCTAGTCGGCTCAGGACTGTGGTATCTACGCTATCCAGAGTGGTCAGGAGGCGTCGAGCGGTGGCAGCAAGTCATGGAGAACTTGGTTCGACAGATGGGCAGCTCGCGTCTGGAGCCATTGGCGCGACATCTGTTCATCTCACCCATTCCAACGGTCAACACTGAAAAGCTGTCTGAAGAGCGGCTCCATACACTCTTGCCAGTCGATATTGACAACATGAACAACTATCTCAGAGATGCGACCAAGGACACTCCAGTCTCAGTGCCCTTCAGTTGGAACAAGATGAGGGAGGCAGCCGGCAATCAAACAAACGACGGTCTGCATTACGTTGAGAAGGTTGTGACAGTCGAGGCAGACGTCCTGCTTAACTACGTCTGCAACAACAGGGTTCCCAAGATCGCTCCCATGAGCGCCACGTGCTGCTACAGTTACCCCTCTAATCATTGGTATCAGACACTGATGCTGGCCATCTTCCTGATCTGGCTCCCAGTAGGATACATTCTCCAAACATGTAACAATCCATTCCCCCGCGAAATGATATCCAGACACGAATGTTGACAGAGAAAATGTCTGACACAACCCTTTTGCTTACTCTTGTGTCACAGACTACCATGGCCATCCGGTGTCGCGCTTCTTTCCCAGTGTGGGCATTTTGCACTCGTTCGCGGTGGTAGCTGCGGCTGTGATGTACATGTACTATGCCGATCGCACTAGTCTATTCGCCAAGGGTAGCAAGATGTTTTCCGCGCCGTCATCCATTTACCTTGTCTTTTTGTGCCTCATGGCCGGCTCCATGACATTAAAGAGATCCGAAAAGGACCAGGCGTTCTTGAACAGGGACCAGACAGACGAGTGGAAAGGCTGGATGCAGGTCATGATCCTTATCTATCATTATGTCGGTGCCTCTTCGATATCTGCTATCTACAACCCAGTGCGGATGCTGGTTGCCAGTTACCTTTTCATGACTGGATTCGGACACTTTGTGTTTTACTACAAAAAGGCCGACTTTGGATTCAACCGCGTTGCCTCGATCCTGGTGCGCTTGAATCTGCTCACCATTTTATTGGCATACACCATGAACACGGACTATCTGGCTTATTATTTCGCACCGCTGGTCTCTTTCTTCTACTTGGTCATCTACGGGATGATGTATATCGGTCACTCGCATAACCACAACCCCTTGTTCATCCTCAGCAAGATCCTGGTCACATCCATCCTGACCGCAACAGCTATCCATCGGCCTCTAGTCCTGGGCTCGATGTTTAAGCTCCTGCATTTTGTGTTTGGTGTCACTTGGTCAGCTGCGGAGTGGAGATTCCGACTACAGCTGGATGTATGGATCGTATTCATCGGAGCGCTCTTTGCATATGGATTCACTAAGGCCCAGGAGGTGTCCATCACGACTCACCCGCAGTGGAGCGTTATCAGGAAGACCTCGATCATTGCGTCCGCTATCGGACTCCTAGGATACTTCTCATTTGCGGCTTCTATACAGAAGTTCGAGTACAATCACTGGCACCCGTACATTTCCTGGATTCCCATCCTCTCTTTCGTGGTCCTACGCAACAGCACTGCTCCTCTCCGGAATACAGTTTCGACTTTTTACACGTTTGTCGGCAAGTGCTCGCTAGAAACCTTCATCTGTCAGTTCCACATGTGGCTCGCTGCCGATACCAAGGGAATCCTGGTCATCTCGCCATGGGTAGAAGGAGTAGGAGCCTGGACTATCAACCTCGCTCTGTCAACGTTCCTGTTCTTCACTATAGCGCACGTACTGAGTGGTGCAACAGGAGAGCTCTCGGACTGGCTGATCACAGGACGCGAGCCAAAGCCCAAGGGACGCCCTGCCGTACAGACAGTACCTCTCACAGTGGTTACTAATACGAGCGATAAAGAGTACGAAAGCGGAGCCGGTCTTCCCGTTGCCGTAAAACGACAGTCGGTCATGGTATCACCCATTGCAGCCTCGGCAGGAGCTGTGGGGCCGGCCACGCTCAAGAGTCTTATGGAAGCAAGTCTCGAACTGGGAGAATCCAATGCCATCACAAGTCAGGCTGGAAGGATGGGTCAAAAAATTGAAGTCCAGCTTCCGAATGACCACTCCAAGGGCACCAAAACAGGGCAGAGCCCAACAAGCGCATTCGGAAAAAGCAGCGATAGCGGCAGCAGGGATGACAGGACGCAGGACGGGGTCGTCCTCCAGATCGATGCCAGTAGGGTAGGCCGGGTACGGTCTGGCGGCGTTGTCGCTTCAGCAGCGCCACCATCTGCAGATGCATTCAAGCGTCTCTGGATGCAGCCAGGCTGGAAGGTGGCCATTTTTTTCACGGTCATTTGGGTGCTGAACTACGGATCCACATGAGACACACATGGAAAGCATAGCAATAAAAATCGCACGCATCATATACCATCATCAATGATCGTTCTTTTTTTTTTTTTTTTTTTTTTTTTTTTTCTCTCTTTCCTTCGTCATCTACTCGTTTTTGCCATCCATTCCTGCTCTACCTCTTCTGATCTTCACATATACGATATCTAGATATCTACAAGTGCCCACAGAAGGCCCATTTTTATCGACCCAAGCAGCTTACAACTTTTACGCTTTCAACCAAATGAACCCTGAAAACGCGCCTTTGCCTGCCGAGAAGGATCCAGCGCCTCCTCAGGAAAAAGTCTCTGACAACAGCGAGAACAAGCCCACGGTTGCGGAAGCCTCTGCAACTAGTATCCAACATGCTGAGCTCTCGTCGTCTGCCACTGCCAGTGGGGTCGAGTATAGGAAGGTGGTCAGCGACGAGCTTTTCGACATAAAGAAGATCCTACAGCAAGTCTTTCAGCGTGTGGAGCGTCTGGGAACCTCTATGAGGGACACGGAGGTCGTGGCTTCCGAAGGCACCCTCACGGAGCCTACTAGACGCTCGTCCTTGGATTTGCCGAGTCCAATCAGAGAGCGAAACAATCGCGGAAGCACTCGCTCAGCCGGCCCTCGTGGAAGACGCTACGCACGGCCGTTTTCATCACGAAAGCCCAACTGGACCCTGAAGGTAAAAAAAAAACCCCTCCATCTTACTTCCCGCCATCCATATGGAATATAAATATGTTGTCCAGTAACGGCTCAAGCATCATCCATTATTGGGGGGGTTTTTTTCGTGCAAAGGTGCTTGATCCCCATGGTCTAGAGCCGGTCGAGTCGCTTGACAAGATCGAAATAAAGGAGTCGACGCTCAAGTGCCTGAAGGAGGACGGGTGAGCTGATTCCTGATCATTTATGATTGGACATGGATCCCTTTGCCAAGATCGCATCATTTTCTAACTGCGTGCTCCTTTAACAGCATCACAGAGGCTGGATATATCGAGAAGAACATCCTTGAAAAGCTCAGTGCTGGTAAAAGCGGGTGAATGTCTCTTTACAAAAATGTGTTTTATTAAGCTTGATCAACTTTGCGCTAGAGACGACGTTTTTCTATGGTTTGACACGGGACACCCGATTTCCCACATAGGACACGATGCTATCCTTCAAATCAGAGGCGACAAGCTCGAGAAACTCTCCATCTACCCTCTTGTGGACCTGTTTGAAAAGGCCGCGCCGGAGCTCCAGGTCCTCATCCTGATGAGCCGGCTGGACGCCATGAGCAGCAAGAGCTTCCTGACATCGTTCCAGAAGTACCTTGATATCGCCGATCTCAAGGTCGCTATCCATGTGGTCCCACAGGAATTGAGCCTCGATCTCGGTCCGTTGTCAAAACTGACGCCCAACAAGCCGACTGTTTTTGTCACGACTCCCAAGATGATGCGGCGACTGAGGGCCGAGAACATTATCAAGCCGATGTTTGTCCAGGGAATGGTCGTGTACGAAGCCGAATATGTGTTGCGCACACCCGCCCATGTCGATATGATTCAATCAGCCTTGAATGATTTCCAAATATGTCAGGTCGTACTCTCTACACATGATGGTACCGAGGACGTCGTTCGTGCTGCGGAGGCCTTTGATTTCTCAGAGGACGCCATTGTCTTCAGCATGGATCGCATCCACATCGACAATTCGAAGCACTTTTATTACACGGACAATGCCCTGACAGAGATCGCGTTGAATCACGCAGTCAAAGTAAGCAAGTTGAAAATGGCGGTCGTGATCTGTCACGACCAAACGGAGGCCAACAAGCTGCGAGATGAGTTTGCTGAACGCACAGACGCAGTATGTTTACACGGACGGATTCAGATCTACTGCTGCTGCTGCTGCTGCGTGTTCATGGGGCGTTTTCAATCCAATAACATTTTAAACGTTCCTTGGCGGTTCATCCGCATGGCGTGAAAAAAAAAAAAAAAAATTAGTACACAATTGCCAAGATGGCAGAGTCGACTGAACTGGTTGGCGGATTGCTGTTCACCTCGCAGGTCATCAGCAGCGTTTTCCATTCACGATTGCACAACACCGTGGGGATGATCATGAACCTCTCGGGTGCATACCCTTTCCCTGGCAGGTACTTGGAAATGTAAGTCCCGCATGCTCCCCTTTTTGCAGCTGCCGGTGTGCTTGACACGAGTTTTTTTTTTTTTTTTTTTTTTTTTTTTTTTTTTGGTGGTGGTGGAGACGGACTGACACCCGGTTCGATGGATAACTTAGGCTGGCTTCTTACATGGACATTGGAGAACCCTGCCAGGTGATCACGAAGGTGGTGGAACCTGAGGTTTTGAGGAGCATCGGGAACCTTGGAGTGACTTTCAAGGAGTATTCCGCGGGAACTGCTCAATAAAAACAACCCCCCGATCGAGCCCATTGGGGGGAGGGGGGGTCCAAGCACGCACACACATACACACACACACACACGCACACACGCCTTACGCACACACTTTTTTTTTCTTCACTTCTTTGGGTACATCTTTCACTAGCAGCTTGTACCACGCGCGTGTGCGCAGCCAATTCATTTCCCCAGAATCTTTTATGTTCAACCTCCAGTCGTAGCGCTGCTGATAGTTTACGCACTGGCCCTCCCATTACTTTGCACCCGATAATAAAATTGCAATGAACAGCACTTAGTCCATCAAATGCAGCAGGGATGGGGGGAGGGACTCAAGCCTTGGGCGTCAAACGACGATCGCGACGATCCTCTCCACCCCCCCAAGGGCGCAAACAAACGTTAGCAATAATTTAATCCGCAATGCGTAAAATGCGTGGTCAATATGTGGATAGAGAGTACAGTTTTTCTTTTTATTTTCAATTCAGGTTCAAACAGGATCGAATGAAGAGTCAAAAGAACGAAAAAACCGGACCGATCATTCTCATGATTGATCAACAGCAGATATAAAGAGATAAGAGACGCTTCGCGACGAGAGACAACTGTCCTTGTTGTCGTCGTCCTTCAGATACCAAGAAGCACATACACACACACATGGACGTCCCGTTGATTTTTTTCGCAAAAAAAAAATTCACCTCTCCTTTAAAAGTGAAGCGAAACCTCGGCCTCAGTGGTGGTGTAGAGAATCTCGCTCTTGCGGAAGCCGTTGAACTGACTGGCGGCCGTGATGGTGTAGGCTCCCATGTTGTCAAAGTAGAGCCAGTCACCCGACTCCATCAGCGGCAGGCTCGACTTGGCCGAGATGCAATCAATGCTGTCGCAGGTCGGGCCCCAGACCGAGGCGTATCCGTGGGGCAGCTCCTTGACCAGGGACTGCTGGTACGCAAACATTCCCTCCTTGAGCAGAACCTTGGGCTCGCACACCTGGTGGTCAAACATGATGCAGTTGAACGAGCCGTACATACCATCGTTGATGTAGTACATGTGCGAGGGGTTCTGGCTCTGTTCGTGTGACAAGATCTCGTCCAGATCGCGCTGGATGGTGCGGCGGGCAATGACCTGGGTGGCCAGGGTAAAGGCCGATCCGACGTAGTAGCGACCAGGCTCGGCAATGACACGCACCTCTGGGCCAAACAACGCGTTGACGGTCGATCCCAAAATGGTGGCAACCTTCTCGAATGTGATCCCTTCAGTCACATGAGCAGATGGGAAACCGCCACCAACGTCCAAAAAGTTGAATTCGAAACCGTAATCCTTGGCCTGGTCAAAGACACGGCGGGCACGGATGACGGCCTCTCCGAAAGCATTGGCATCAAAGCAACCGCTTCCGACGTGGAAGCTGATACCGATGACGTCCAAGCCCAGCTCCTGAGCCGTTGCCAGCAGATGTCCGGTCGTGTCCAGAGGGGCACCGAACTTGAGACCCAGCTTGCACAGAGACTTGGAGTCGTCCGTGAGAATACGGAGGACGAGCTGGGCCTCTGGATGGAAGCGCTTGATCTTGTGCAACTCCTCGGCATTGTCAAAAGTCATCATGCGGACCCTGTTGTTGTACGCATACTTGACAAACGAGTTCTGCTTGCAGGGGTTCGCGTAGATGATGCGCGAGGGGTCCACACCCATCTCGAGCACAGACTGGATCTCGTTCTTGGAGGCACAGTCGAAACCGGCTCCAAGCGAGGCCAAAAGGCGCATGACCATGGGATCGGGGTTGCACTTCATGGCTATTTAGCAAAAAAAATAAAAACAACCAAATCGGTCAGGTACGGTGTGCCACTGGAAAAAAAATTATTTTCATGCCACAAATCAGATTCTGGCATTTCCCACGAAGCAACTGAACACGACTTACCAAAGAAAGGCTCAATACGGGGCAGGAGAGCCTTCCATCGCAGATGCTGGCGGTAGACCTCGCCCAGATCGGCGACATAGAACGCATTGTCGGCCTCGGCATCCTCGCTCTCGGGATCGATGGAGGCAAGACGAGCATGAAGCATCTGGTCAATGGGGAGGGTGTGGACCTGGGGCAGCTGGGCCTCACGAGCGAGGTTGGCCTTGACACGGGACTTGAGAACCTCGACCAAGGTGGGCTGAACCAAGGTGGGGACCACCTCGAACTGGTCCTGCTGGAGAGAAATATCGATCATCGGTTGGTTGGAAGAGAGTGTGATGGAATGGAGGGAAATTTAAAAAAGAAAATGGAGCAGGGACAGCTGCGGTCGACGGCAGGGTTGATTGAACTTGCAGGGACTGGAAGGGGGGACTCTGTCAAAGGTTGCCTGGACGGGGCGTTCGTTGAGCAGAGAAAGGGGGTTGACAACAAAGAAAGGACGGCTTGAAAAGACGGAAGTAGTGCTTCCCAATAAGGCGTGTTTGCTTGAGGTGCTTAAAGGCGGGGTGGATATCTTGCAAGAGGTGTGCCTGAAGACAGTAGAGTAATTCAGACAAGACCTTGGTTCTCGGGAAGCCAGGGAGGCGATCGCCGAAAGAGAATGGACCGGATGTTACTGTTGCGTAGCGCCGTGATGTTAATAGCAAACCGAAGGTGAACGGCCTGCCTGGGTGGGAAATGGGTGGAAGCCCGGGGATCTCTTTTAAGGGAGAAAAGGTTTTTGGGGGGTGTTTTTTAAAGAAAAAACGAAAAGGAAGGAGCAGACAACGGTGTAGTTGTGAACTGTCTAGCAGAGTTGAAGCGGTGAAAGGGGGAAAACTGACTAGAAAGAGTGACAGTCGAGTGTTGCTTGAGGATCCTTTTTCTGGCGGGGTGAAGGATGCTTGAACAGGTGGGGGCTAAAGAAAAGGTGGGTTAGAGAGGCTGTGGGTTGTGCTCTGGGCGTGGTTTGGTGAGTGGTGGACTCGAGAGGGGGGGGTGGATGGATGGATGAACAGAAAGAACTGTGAGGGAGAAGGAAAAGGAAGAAAAAAAGCGGAGGAGATGGTGGCAGGGGCCCGCTTTTTATACGCCGATCTCATGTCCCCGGCATAGGGGGGGAAAACAGCGCGGCAGAGGCGGTGGTTTGTTTATCTCTTCATAATCCTTTGAACCCCGCAAAGAAGAATATTTATTTATATTGTCTTATTGTTTTATTGTTTTATCTCGTACTCGCTCGCTCCTTCTACATGCAGCACTCCACTCCACTCGACCTCTCCATCCTCCCCTCTCGTCTTTCCCCCTCCCTTCTTTCCCTCTCTCCTTCTCTCCTTCTCTCCTTCTCTCCATCTTGCGCGAGCTTGATATATTACACGCGGTCGTTTAACTACCATAATCAGGTCATCAAAAACTGCTCTGTGGACCGTCGAGCAGAGCAACCAACAGAGAACAGGGCGTATAGTTTAGTCCAGTCCATGTACAACCTTGCGCAGGAACACATTAGAAAGCAGCCTGGCTGCCCTGTCAAGAAACGATCACAACTGGGAGCCACAAGAAAAGAGAGAGAGAGAGGAACAAGGTGCTCGTGTCCACTGGTTGGTTCACGTCTCAGCCGTAGAAAACGCAGAATGGCCTTTCTCGAGTTGAGGCAATTATTAATTTCATGTGCATGGTTCAGTATGCGATTGTGAGGACGGATCCGAAGCCAGAGTCAAAGATAAAAAAAAAAAAAAAAAAAAGTGCATCCCCTCCTGAGCCATTGCGTGTGGTACACGGACGGTTGTACTTCCGTAGATTTGGGATTGCATTTGGGATTTTAAAGCCGCTGCCTGCACCCACATCAATTGACCCTGAGGCATGTAAGAAAAAAAAATAATAATAATGCAAATGCACTATAGGACTTTGAACAAAGAAACGGACACGCCACGAGGCACGCGCATACTCAACTCTCTCTCTTTTTACTTTTGCAGAATGGTGTGTTTGTGCTCTCAAGGACACACCCTTCCCTTCCCCTCTGGTTGGTATTTCCATGTTGTGCTTGAGTTTTTTTTTTTTTTTGTTTTGACCCTGAGAATTCCCTGCGTCCGTACGCGGTCCTCGGTCGGATTTCGCACAAGGTTTTTTTTTTTTTTTTTTTTGTTTGTGGCCTGCGAATCTTTTTTAAAAATACGAACGAATTCAAACGAGTCCTGAGCCAAGAACCAGAAAAAAAAATCCTAATCCCCCCAATCTGCAAACGACAACAACTTGGACAAAGAATTCATATCCCGCGCAACAATCACAACTGGCTTTTTTTTTACCCTTCTCGCTCGCTTTTTTGGGAGGACCGTCGAGTACCATCCAGATCGCGGTCAGGAACCCCTCCCCATATAGGATCATCAAACCCCATGTACCAACGTTTCTATTTTGGACAGATCCGTGTCAAGGAAAAACAACAACAAAAAAAAAACGTATATATCAGACGGGGCTGTTCTACCTGAATCCAGAAAACCAATAAGATATAAAAATGGTCCAGTAAAGCAGTAATCGCGTGCAACGTACAAAAAAAAAGGACGAGAGTTTGGTCTTTTTCAAGAGTTCTTCCACGGCTTCCATGAACGACCATGCTTTACAGACCAAGAAACGTTCTGGACCCAGACGCGACATGGTCTTTTTTTTTGCTGGACATGGCTAACATTACCCGGGCTACTGTCCTATTGCTGATCCCCCTCCCCCCCTCTTCAATGATCGCTTGGTAATGATGATTGGATCAAGCAAAATTAAAAAAATCCAAAAAAAAAAAAAGAAAAACCAGAGGTGTCTTCGTGAGGATGAGAGAGGACCCTTCACGTTTTACGGCGGTAGCGTTTTCGTTATCGTTATTTGTTTGATGTTGACACGATCAAGGCGTTTTTTTTTTTTTGGACTTGCTCTTTCTATCCGCGTTTGGTCGGTTTTTGCCGGCCCACGGCTATTGTGCTATTGTGTGTGTGATTTATTTTTTATTTTTTTCGGACAAATTACAAAGGAGACAGATCCGCGTGCATGCATTCCTGCAGATCTGTTGCTGGGGAGACGAAAATAATAGGACGAGGGAGGGGGGACGAACCGGCCGAATTGAGACGTTCGTTGCAAAACGCGCGCGTCATTTTATGCTTTTTTTCAAATCTCTCGAGAGGCGTCGCGCACAATCCCCCCACCGCCTCGCATAAATTGGTTTAGTGCTCATTTTCATTATCTTTGTGGTGAGAAGATCATTCGAGGGGCTAGCCTATGAAGGGGACGTGATGACGAAGATGAAGATGGTGATGATGATGATGATGATGATACATGCGCACAGGTAGTAAGCTGGAGAAAAATCTATCTTTATTCTAAAGGGGGGTTTTCCCTCCAGGGTTATCGCGCGCGCCTAGGGGGGGAGACATACCCGCCTACCATCCAGACAACGTCATGAGAGTGTAGCCTAGGGTCACAACCGTAACACAGGCCACGACACTCGATGGTACACCGACCTTCAAAAAGTCACCGGTGCTCAGGTACGGCTGACCCATCTCGTCCTCCATCATGATCGCATTCATATTCGGGAACCCAGACACTGGCAAGCCCATGGCTCCAGAGCACATCAACGCTGCGGACTATTCAGCGCATAGATAAAAAAAACGTGAAAGAGCAAATAGCAAATGAAAGATAAAGGCCTAGTCAGTATTTAGACCGTTGCAGACATTCTGATAATGAAATTCATTGCATCTTCCTCAAAGGGCGAAAAAAAAAAACTGCATATACAGCTTACCATAACCAAAAGGCGTGGGTGAGGATCCGGCAGTGTGGCACCAACTTGCGCCACGATCGGGAGGATGATCAGCGCACCAACAGTATGGGAGATAAACGTTGTGACCACCAGGACCAAGATCGCAAAGACGCAGCAGACCATAAACACAGACATGTCCTTGACATAGTCCTGCACACCCATTGCGATAATGTGAAGCAACCCGGACGATTCCACAGCCTTCCCAAGTGCGATGCCTCCCATGGCAAGGATGATGACCGTCCACAAAAAGTTGTTAAAGTCCTCCTTGGTGAGGATGCCCGTTCCAAAGAACGCGAGGAGCGGGATGACGGCGATCAATCCCATATCCCCAAACAGCCATTCGAGGTGATGTTCAAAGCACCATAAAACGATCGTAATTGCCGTGATGCTGCAGACAAAGATCTGGGTCTTGGTAATAGGATCCTTGGTTGAGCGAATGATGCTGATCGTGGGCGTGCTGTTAGATGGTCGATAGACCTGGAGCAAGAGACCCCAGATCGCCAGATCGCATGCTAGACACACAGGAAGGGCGACCAGAAACCATTCAAGCCAACTTGGCGCCGGACTCATGTACTCGATGGCGATAATGTTTTGGGGCGAGCTGATCGGGGATGCCATGCCACCGACATTTGACGCCAAAGCGATCCCGAGAATCAAACACTTTGCAAACGGGGATCCTGGTGGAAGGGTACGCAGGATGGGCTGTTGAAAGAAATGGGTAAGTATCTAGCAAACTCATTGTGAAAAATGGAGAAGCTCTTGGGGCCCTACCTGAATCAACGAAAAGCAGAGTACAGGAGCTGCGACGTTGCTGATCCACATACTGGCAACGGTGGCAACAAGCATGTGGGCCAGCAACACAGCGCTTGGACGGGTACCTGCCCTCGATAGGACAACTGTAGCCATGGCCTTGGCAATGTGGAACTTTCTCATCGCAGCAGCGACCGCGAATCCACCGAGGAGCAGCATGATCACAGGCGAAAACATGAGCGAGAAGATTTTTTTAGTAGCGGCTTGAGCATCTAGTCGTATATGATCTTCGCCATCGTCCCGCATCACTCGCAGCATCGCGACCAAGAGTGGCACCAGTAGCGAAGTGACAAACAGTGGCATAGCCTAGGACATGCAAAGACATAATCGTCCGAGCCCGTTTAGTTGGTCACCATTGCAGATAGATAGATCTAACAGGCGCCAGAGGGATGTGCTCTTACCTCTGTTGCCCAGAGAAGTGAGGCGAAGATGAGGATGGCAAAGCAGTTTTGCTGTTCGGGCTCATCAAAGAGACTCACGTTGAGGAGAGCGATAAAGATACAGCAGCAGAAAGCCATTAAGAGAACGTTCCCGGTGAAGTACTTTGGTAGCACAATCAAATCAGACTGTGTCCTCAAAGGGACAGGCTCTTCCTGAAGCACCGGCAGGGGGCCAACGCTAACGGCCTGGCTCTTGCGCTCCGCCTCGATCATATCTCTCCAGATCGTGTTGCGCTTCCAAAATATGTGGTCCTCAAGATACGTCCCAAGCGATCGCTTGGCCAACTCAAGGTCACCGCCTGCGAAAATCCGTGCATAGATGCCGGTGACATGATCGATCTGCTGCTGCAGCTTGGCTGTAGTCTCGCTCAAGAACGGATAGGCCTGGAAGATGACTCGGTTCATGTCGATCGTCTTGGTGTCATTCTCCGAGCTTTTGTCGTACTTCTTGAGGGCCATGGAGGAACCTGTGCTGTTCAGTTTAACGTACGCTTGCAGCTCCGAGAGTTTGATAAATATCTCAATGCATCTGTGGCGAAAGTGCATTCCATCCTCCTCCACCTCTGACTCAAACCAAAGACTCTTACCGTCGTCTTCCTCGTTGGCCAATGCTAGGGCCGCATCGTGGCCCCAGGATCCTGACCTCACTTGGAGTGAACGACGACTTGCTCTGTTGTCCCATCGAGACCTTGTCCGCTTGGTGCTGTCACCCCCTGTCGAGGATCTTCTGTGGCCATTAAGGAGGGTGTCTGCTCTGCAGTAAAAAATATGTTCCACATTCTGGATGTCCGAGACCAGTGCTTCAACCTCCGCATAGATTTCCTTCTCTTTTTTGTAATAAAACGACACGACATTGTCCAGCTCCACGCCAATTGATGGTGAAGACGTATTGATGTTGACATGTGCTTTGGCGTTCGCGCGTGTGTTTGGCAATAGCAGACTCGTCGTTTCATTGGGTTCCTGGCTCTGGATTAACAGCCCTGATTCGATATCGTCCTTTGACGCCACCAAGTCCTTTTTGACTTTGTATATGATTTTTTTGAGATTCGAGCATCTATCCCGGGCTCCGTCAAAAATGACATGAAGCGATGAGTATGAGGCGGTGATGAAGTTCATGCTGACATTGACATTGACATTGACTTTTTTTTTTTTTTTTTTTTTTTTCTTGGTGGAATGAATGCGAACAAGAGATGAGCTTGCGCAGTATTTGACCGGCAGCCCCAACCGTTTTGCACTAGTAGGCTGCACATTCGGGGGACCAGGTTGAACTGGAGCTGGTGCGAGAACTTCATCGGTGTGACCCGGAATGACGAGCGCGGAGAACGCTATGGTGTTATGAGGGTATTCGAGTAAAATCAAAAACAGAGCACAAGGCCTGACTGTTGGCGATGGACGAGCGCACCGCCCCTGCTTTGTATGGCGGGACAATTCTCGAGATGTTCATCGTCGTTTCGCTCTTCCCATTCCCGGTGCTCAGGGAGGGCGCTTTGAGCGTGTATAGGCTTGCGTGCACACTGGAGAGCTGATCAGAGTACCTGGTACCCCGTGTCCAGGATCACTACGAACAATGGTCCCACACCACTGACGCCTAAAAAAAAAAAAAAAAAAGCGAGAGAGACAAAAGGACAAAAGAACGAAATGTACCAAACGCATCTGGTCATAAGCATAGACTACCATGCGTAAAAAGAGCGGAACATCTTATTCCTCTGCTGCTTGTAGACCCGTGGCCGGTTGAACATGACTCGACTGCCATTGAGAAGATCTTTGATCCGACCAGGTCCAGACGAATGTGAGACACATGTGCGCTTCTCCTGGTCATAGACTGGATGGCGCAGCGCACCCTGCGCTGCCTTTGCGTCAGCGTGTAGAGCGCATGTGAGTCTTGTCCACAGGCATGGGTCTAGTGCCTTGTTTTGGGGCTGCAGGTGTCTGAGAGTGCATGCCGGTGTATTTCGCCTCCCGGAGCAGAGGCTAAAAATGAGATTGGGCATTATTCAGTCTTCCAGAGGGTGCGTATTCTTTGGCTCGTGGACAGCACCTTCCATATTTGAGCATTGAGACCGACGTGTGCCTCATTAGTGGAACGATGGGCCAGTTTTACCTTTCCCCCTCTCTCCAGCCAATGGAAAAAGGAGTAGGTCGACTCAATCTTCACTGGGCCCCCTCCCCCTCTCACACGGCCAGTGGACCCTCGGCTTTTTTTTTTTTTCATTTTTTCATTTTTTCATTTTCTTTTGGTCTTGTGGATAAACAGTGTGTTCCGCCCCTATGGAGAGACAGGGTCAGCAACCGCACAGGGAGCAACGAAAATCCGAGAGTCGTGCTTTTCTCTTGCGCAGGCGTGTCGGAAAAGTCGCTGTACAGACACATTCGAGACCAGGCTGTTGCAGTATAACAGTATTAACAGTATAATAGACAGCCAACAACAGAGAAGATCCGCGAGGAGCTGCCACAGCCCAGACAGACAGATGCCTGTACTCTACTCACCCACACTCTTGAACCCACCTATTCATTCTCTCTCTCTCTTTCTCTCTCTCTCTCTCTCTCCCTCGAGGTCGACTCAACCTCTGACGTATCGCACACTACGCAGGATCATGAGTAGCAAGCACGAGGGGAGGAGGAGGAGGAGGAGGAGGAAGATGGCCAAGAACCATTGTGTTCGCATGGACAGAGTGTGCCGAACCTTGTTTGTCTCATCACCAGCGAAGCATACATAATTCAGCACGTCCAATGCAGGGTTCCAAGGACGAGAAGCAGCCTGTAAACTAAGAAATAGTCGATAGGAACAACGATGGACAGAAAAGATGCCCGAGGTTTAATGACAGACCTGGGTAAACTTGTCCTCGTGGACAGCAGATAGACACGATAAGCGAATATAAGCCAAGCGAAAATTTTGACAGATGGACAAAATAACGTTTCTGGGCTTTGGGTTGGGGTCGGGTTTTGTTTGGTTCGAGCAAGAGAGCAATAATATTCACGTTTATTTTTGTTTTAGCCTGGAACTATCCTCTTGAGGTGCGGCATTTTTTTTTTCTCTTGCTTTCGATATGATAATGATGCAGTTGCTCGGTACCGAGGGATTTATCCACGGTCGGCCAAAAGGAAAAGTATGCTCCCGTTTACGCTTATTCCCCGCCTTTTGGTGTTGACCGGTGCTCATATCGCCACTCGTGAAGCTACAGCGAGCGCACGGAAGAGAAGGAGGAGTCTGTCGAGGATGCTGGTGATGTAGTCAGTGCTGCACCAAGAAAAAAACGAGACCACATTTTTGTGTTCGCTTGGCCAAAAAGCGGAGAGATGTGAGCAACGATCCGAAAGACACAACACAAAACATCTCTGATGAGCCATGGTATCAAACACCTTTTTATTGTTTAGATATTTCTTGGTGACACCCTGCGCAGAACCCAGGATCCCTTTGTTGCGCTGGCGGAGGACCGCAGTGGTGCCCCTCTGGGTTTGCTACAGGCTGTAGCGAAGAGGGCGGGTGATTAGGAGAGGTGGGTGAGGAAGCGAATTCGTCGTCATCGTGGGATGAAGGTCTTTCTTGGCACGGAAGAGGAAAGCGCTAGTCTGGTTGGGTGAGAAACGAGCCCCTCTGGGTCCGTCCCAATAGGAGTCCGGGCTATATTGCATTCATTTTATTTGACTTGATTGTGATGACTGATTGCGAAGGGGAGGGGAGGGGAGGACAGGCAGGATGAGCAAAGGCTGGAGAGGGGACTATTCCCAAACTGTATTGCATTGTATTGCGTGGTGCGGTGTGGTGCTCTCATTTGCTCCCCCTTTTGTTTGCGTTTGTACTGGTCCGCCGGTGATTTGGTTATTTTTTGTCCTGCTGCTCCAATTTATCCATTTCGCACTCCTCCCGCCCTGCTCTCCCCCTCTATAGACACCCTCGGCGACTGCAATCCTCGGTAAAAATCAAAAGAGGGACACCCAGGCGGTCCAGATTTGTCCAAGCTGGTCAGTTGGACAGCCCGCCCTCCCCCCTCAGCTAGCCCGAAAGAACTCAGTAATCTCTCCCCATATATTATCCCAACAAAGAGCAGTTTTCCTCCTCCGCCCCGCTCTTCTCTTCTCTTCTCTTTTCTTTCTTTCTCTTTTCTTTCCTTCTCTTTTCTCCTCTCTCTCTCTCTCTCTCTCTCTCTCTCTCTCTCTCTCTCTTCCCCACTCATTCCCTCTTCTCTTTTCCACTGATCACTCGCCCTCCACGCCCCCCACACCCTCCACTGCTCCCTCCCTCCCTCTCTCTCCCCTCCCCTTCCCCCTCCCTACACATGAGACTCTGCTGATTTTCTCTCTCTCTCTCTGTCTCTCTGTCTCTCTGTCTCTCTATCTCTATCTTTCCTCCTCGCCTGCTCACCTGCTCGCCTGCTCGCCTTCTCGCCTTCTTCCCCTTCTTGCTTATTCCTAATCGCCAGTCGCCCGCAGAGGACAAGGAAATATAATGGTCAAGTCTGCGTCCTCGACACCCTACTGCTTCGTCAGTGGCCAGACCGATAAATCTAAGGTTGCCTCATCGTACGTAAAAATTATCCTGGTATCCCCGGATAAATGTCGATAGCTGCCTCGTCAAAACCTTCGCATCCATTTATGGCACCCTCCCTTCGCCCTGCAAATCACACCCATGGCATGACCCGAGCACGAATGACGCCCACACTCTGTTCCCCTCGCTAACAACACCGCCCCCCTTCCTTCCCTTCTAGATCGAAATATGTCCTCACCCTCCGCCAACAGCCACAGCGCGCAAAGGTCTGTGGGATGAAGGAGCGCGACCGTCGCCCCATCGACCCGCCCCCCATTGTCCAGATCAAGCTGGCTGACCCTGCCTCCGACAGAAACAAGTATGTCCTCCTCCGGTTCAATGCCAGCCCAGAGGGCCGAGTGCCGAATGCTGAATGCCAAGTCACGTCTCCTAACGTCCTTTTTTCCTTTTCTCTCGTTCTCTCTTCATTTCCTTGGATCAACAGGGACTATCTCCAAAGCCCGTATCTCTTCATGTGTTGCAATCTCGTCCATGCCGACGATCCCTTGGGCGAGATCGTCGCCCCTGCACACCGCGCCCTCGCCGGCACCGTCGTCTCCTCCCTCAACCGCCTCAAGGACGTCGACAACTCCGACGGCGGCTTCTTCGTCTTTGGCGACATGTCCGTCCGCATCGAGGGCCGCTTCTCTCTGCGGATGACGCTCTTTGAGCTCATTGAGGGCCAGGTCGTCCACGTCATGACCACCGTCTCCAACCCCTTCACGGTCTACTCCTCCAAGACCTTCCCCGGCATGTCCGAATCCACCTTCCTGTCCAGGAGCTTCTCAGATCAGGGCGTCCGCATCCGCATCCGCAAGGACCACCACGTCAAGCCCAAGAAGCCCATCGCCAGCGACACCGTCGATGGCTCCATGCACAGCCCCCCCTCCTCATGCCACGAGGCCGAGCATAGCGACAACGACATGGACATACACCACCAGGCCAAGCGGTCCCGGCCTTCGGTCCATGCCTGCGACGATGCTGCATACCCCGTGCAGGGCCATGCGAGCACGCACCATGTGGCCATTGCCGCACGCCCCAAACATACAGAGGCGCGCTACTCCTTGTCAGAGCCCGTCGACCGCAGCCCTCCTTCCTCGCCACACACACATCTGGCTCAGGATCCGGCACCCTCTCGTCCTCGTCACAACCCCTACGCACCTGAGGAGGCCCCTAGACGCTTCGGCGGTTGCTCCTCTTCAGAGCAGCACCCATACTACAGTAGCCCTAGCAGGCCTCCGTACTATGACAGCCAACCGTACTACCGTCATGAACACGGTTATCATCCTCACCCGAGCTACTGCTCCGGCAGTCCAAGGCAACACCCGTACTCTCTAGAGCACCACCGTCGCCTCTCCTCCACTGCCGGACCGGGTTACCCTCACCACCACCCTTCCCACGAGTATGGCTACTATTCGGAGGGATCTTCTTCCTCCTATGCCTATGCTCCGTCTTATCCAATGGGCGCTGCTCATTCGTCTTCTCCCTCTTCCTCACCTTCCTCGTCTGTACATAACTTTCCTCGTCATCCTCACTGCCACTCGTCTGTCCCTCCTCATCCTTATTCACTCGTGCATGCTGGCCGTCACGGGTTTCCGACTGCGTTGTTGAACGATCAAGAAATGGAGTTGGCCCCCGCTCCTGGTCCCCCAAGCCATGGTCATAGTCATGCTCACCATCCTCAAGGGCTCTGTCACAGCCGTACGCCATCCATGTCTTCCCAGCACAGTGACGGCAACTTTTCGCCGCCTCACCCTTTCTCGCCTTCTGAATCCGCACAGCAGCACCCACATGGTCAAGACGCCACCGCCACCGCCACTGCTGCGGCTGCGGCTGCTCGGGGAGAGTCGCCTATGATGATGTCGCCGCACATGGCAGCTTTGCCGTCGATCCTTCCCTCTTTGTCTAGGGCAGTTCATGGAGGTGAGAAGATCCAGTTGCCACCGATCCACACGCTCTCGACACACTCTCCAACTGTGGCGTCTGCGTCTGTTCACCATCATTCGGAAGCACAGTACCACTCGTATGGACGCTCATAAGCATTCATCCTCATAGAAATCTAATAAAAGAAAAAAAGAAAGAAAAACATGGATGTGTGAATGAGCATTCACTAGTAGTCTATTGGGCTTCATATATGCGAAAGAGAATGTGTTTTTGGTGTTGCAGACAGATGGGCTGAAAGCAGCGGCCTCTCGGACATTTTGTGTAAGCGGAACCATTGTGTCGCACAAGATTTAACTTTTAACGACAGGGTCGCGCGCCCCAAAGGATCTCGCGTCGTTTTTGCTTTTTGGTCATATAGAGTGGAGTGCATTTTGACCTCCAAGGCACCGACCGCTTCATTATGGCGCCTGAGGCCAGAAACGTCCCAAGTAGCGCGCGCAATAAGCTCATGTATAGACCCCGCCAACGATAATTGGATTGTACGTGACAAAAAAGACGCTCCCCCCAATACGAATGTTATCCCCCGTATACCCTTACGTAAGTTTTCTCCGGCCGTCTCTACCGGAAATGTCTCCAGATATTTTTGGCGCTCTGTTCGTTGCAAACTCATGGATGGTTTTGATAAGGGTCGCGGAGAAGTATGCGAATCCCTTGGCCTGGTTGGAGCTTATCGAGTGGAAGGAGGTTTGCTTGTGCGTTACCGCAAAATTTTTGGAGACTGTATGCCATGAGGTGTTGTGATCTTGATGCAGTTTTTTTAAGGAAAATGATGGCGGATGATCAATGTGGATGTTTGGGACGTACCCGACAACTCCTCTTCTGTCATTATCGACAAAGAAACAGCTCGCATGATCAAGACCAGTCGACACTCATTGATGGAAACTTGCATGAATTGGTTTGATTGAATTCCAATAAAGTCACGCACTTGACTTTGGTCATATTCCAAAATTATGAGTCACCATCACAGCTAAATAACTCTACATCCTCCATCCCTACCTTCCTTCATCCATCCTCTCATCAAGCAAGATCGCTACAGGAAGACAAACCCCCCCCCTCCTCCCTCATCACCGCCCTCTGGACACGAATCAGGACCGTCGGAAGTTGCCTTATATGAACCTTCGCCAAGCTGTTCCAGAGGATGCGCCCGTGCTCGCCGAGCTGGGCGCCCTCACGTTCACCCACACTTTTGGGCACATGTACACGCCCAAAGACCTGCAGGATTTCCTTACGACCACTTACACACTTGAGCAACATCTCAACCCGTTAACTGATTCCCGTGAATCGTTTTGGTTGCTGGAAGACGACAATTGTCAGGCCCTGGCTTTCGGATGGGCCGGAGCGTGCAAGCTGCCTGTGCCTAACCTCGAATCCACCGCTGGCGAGATCAAACGCCTCTATGTGCACCCGGACCACCAAGGCAAGAATCTTGGCAGTCGTATACTCAAGAAAATGTTAGCCTGGCTGGAAGATGAGGGGTTCGGTCCCCTGTATATTGGTGTCTGGTCTGAGAACTATGGCGCACAACGCTTGTATGCCCGCTATGGCTTCGAGAAAGTCTGTGAGTATGAATTCGCGGTCGGCAACCACCGCGATCGCGAATTCATTTTCAAGCGTGCTTGATATTGTAGAATACGATCAAAAATAACAAACCAAATATCCAAATATAAAACAGAAGGTCCTTGCTTCCGATGACCTCAAGATCATATTCTACAGCTCGCAGACCGCAAAGATCAACGACGCGATCGAGAACATCTTTAACGGATGAAACGACAACATCTTCAACAGCAAGGAGGCAAAGGGTGGAGGAGTGTAAGACTTGTGGGTGAAGGAGAGACTAACGAGGGTGGAAACGAAGGGAGGCGAGTGAACAAGGTGAGTGAACAAAGACGAATGGATGAAGATAATTGTTTATTGACTAGACTGCTGTGAGTATATGAACTGGGGGCTCTACTACATAATCTATGCTGTCTTATATACATCAGAGAAATAAAGGTCCTGATTAGTAATCCATGGTTCAAAACGTTTCTCAATGCTGCCTTTGCTCATCTTTACACTTCATGGAGCTTTCTGTGATGAGGGCGAAGCTGATTCATTCTTAGACGCGTCTAGCGTCACATGACAGCACTAATCAGCATAGACTATCCAGGGGAATAAATTCCAGACCAGCGTTTGCTTTACGACTGTAAAGTAGTCTAGTTACTAATATCCAAATACGTATTGTTTTCATCGGCTGGTAGCCTCTCATTTTTCGCCAATACTCTCCACCCTCAGATAAAATAAGCAATCTCTCCCTTGTGGCCCAATGTGTTGACTGTCTGTGTCTAGCCTACCTTCTTCTCGTTAATCTCAGTCTCAGATCTCATTCTCATTTCCACATCGCAGAGCGCACACTTTCACTCGACACTTGCCTCCCAAACAACACCTTTTTCAACATGTCAAATACCAGCAATTCTTTCCACAAGGGTATGGGCTCAGTGAAAGAGTCCCTTGGGAAAGCTGTCGGAGCAGAACAGATGACCGCCGAGAAGGCTCAGGCGGACACTCGCTCGCACGCCCAGAAGGTTGGCCAGCGGTCCCAAGGTTACGGTGACAACATCGCTGGTAGAGCCAAAGCCACCGATGGAGTCGCGACCGGCGACAAGTTGATGTAAGCTGAGCATCACCTGCGTGGTGCTGGCAACTATTTCCAGAACCCATTGTGAATTTCTGACCGGATCAACGAACGCATCATTTCCCGCTCTTTGCGCCCCTATGAGAAAAGGAAGAATAAAAGAGACCAGGGTCGATGCGCGCTTAAAGCCCCACTCTTGCAGTCCTGTGAGAAAAAACGTAAAGGAAAAAAAGAAGACAAAGATCAATGCACTCATAGTTTCCCGCTCTTGCACCCTGTGGAACTGAATAATATTCGTGGACATGAATATTTGACTCCCTGAATAATTCTCATTCACCCAATCAATGATGGATGTTACATTGCATCATATATGGCTCGTAATAACATAAACAACGTTGACGCGTCTGCCCCCCAAGTGTAACCCTATTCCCATTTGCACCCCAGCACCCAACCTTCAACCGAACAGGTTCAGCATCAGCAACAGCAGCCTCATCAGCAGCGGCAATACCATCAACAGCGACATCAAAACTCATTCCGGCGATTTCGCCAACAACCACTTCAACAGCAACAGCAACAGCAACAGTCCCTTCTCTCCTAGCCCTTTTTCGACCTCATCGCCAGAACTTGCCCATCAAGATCAATCGCCATCCTCTCCAACGCACTCCTCGCATTCCGTTCCTTACACCTTACCAAACATGACCAAGCGTGATCGCCAAGGTCCGCCACGACCGCTGGCTTTTGTGTTACCGTCTCCGTCCCGAGAATCCTCGGTGCTGTCTGCAAGGACGTCTGAGAGATTAAACACTGCCGAAGCAGAGTCGTCGACAACAGTGGGAAAGAAGTCATTTTGGACCACACCGGGGATGGCAACGTTTATTGACTGGATAACCGACCCACAGCACTATACACGGCTACACAGCAAATATTCAATATCTGGTCAAAAAATAAAGGATTTGCGGAAAGAGATCGCCAAATACGTGAACGACGCGCACGCGCATGAGAATCTCGCATGGACTGATGAGCAGGTCAAATCGAAGCTCCAATATGTCAAGCAGAAGTACAAGGAAGTCAAGAACATGTCATTGACCGGTGAAGGAGTCACTGGACCAGAAGAGAGCGATATACTTCGTGCGAGGCAGGAGAAGGTATGTCCGCCCTTTGAAAGGCTTGATGCTGTCATGAGCTCGAGTTTTTCTGCCAGCCCCGCGTCATATCGGCAGTCGACGGCGATGTTGGACGACAAAGTCGACGCGTCCGACTCTGAAGGCTATCTCAGCGAGATTGAAGAGTCTGAGGACAACGACGATATCATTTCCGTCTCAAGTACGTAAGCGTGCAGTCCTCCTGTAATTGAAAATATAACGACTTCAAAACAGCATCCTAATCTGAGTCCTTATCTATAGCCTTTACGGTCTCTCAGGCGAACGGAACCAAGGAGGGACCCCCTAAGAAGCGTCAAAGGGTTAACAACACCAATGAGGCAGCGGCCATCCCAGCGTCAATGCACGAGATGAAGGAAACCGCGGATAGGCAAACGTGGAGTCAAGAAAAGCAAAGGCGCGAACTCCGACAACGGGAGCAAGTGATCGAGCAACGCAAATGGCAGCTCATAGAGAGAATGCTGCGAATTGAGGCGGAGGCGAGACAACGTCTTGAAGCAGAGCTCGTGGCCAAGAAGGAGCAATTCAACAAGGAAATAGCGGACGAAAAGGCGCTGTTCAAAAAAGAGATGGCAGAGGATAAGGCGCTGTTCAAGAAAGACATGACAGAGGAGAAGGTGGCTTTCAAAAAAGACATGGCAGAGGGGAAGGAAGAGATTAGGAAGGAGAGATTGCAGTTGGAGCAGAAGAGAGAACGCTACTACGAATTGCTTGCCGAGAACAGGACTTTGAAGAAGGAACTGGAGATGAGAGCAATGAAAGTCTCGCAGACGTAATGAGGGATAAAAAAGAATGAATGGTTTATTGCTGTTGCTGTTGCCTTTGGCGCTTGTATTTTCCCTATTCTAAATCGGTTCCTGAGTACCTACGTCTTCAGTCTGTCCCTCTTTGCCCTACCGTTGTGCCTCTCGAGATCATCATGGCAACCTCCCATATCTACCATAGCTGGAACGTCGTCATTCTCGGCTTGTGACGGTCCATCACCTGCAAACACATTCCAGTTGTCATCGACAATATCGTACTCATCCTCGTCAGGATTCATGAGTGCAAAAATTATGCAGAATAAAGCAAGCCATGATCCAACTGGATGCCCTGGAAATATCCCGTTTCTTCCTCACCTTGACCGGCCAAGTCTCTAGAGCGATTGCCATTTCAGCTTAAGCTAGCCAGAAGCAAGCATGCTCGACCTTGACTCGCGCAGATCCATGAAGAATGTTGAAACGTCAACTTCATCTTGTGTCGAGGTTTGCGACCTTGTATCGCGGGGAGAATCACAACGGAAGTCAATGCGTAGGCGGCATCGCCCAGCAGAGAGACCGCCTGCCGCGAAAAAACATGAGCTCCCACTTTGGTGTGGAGAACAGTACGTCGGGTATGCGAGGAAATCGTGTATGGATCCAATGCAGCTAGTCTTAGCGAAAGTGAAGCGACCTTTTGTGGCCACAGACAGCCGCACATCCCATGGCGTGGATACTCTTTCTAGTGTTCTACGAGATTGTGCCAAACAGCGATTATTCGTTGTTCTTTTGGTCACACAAGTAACTAATAGACTTCTTTATGCGAAAATATTTATTCAAGCAGCAAAATGGCAAGAATAAAAATATCCGGAATGATGATAGACAGAGGGAGGGTCCAGTACGCAAAACGAAGAAAGGAATATTCCCAGCACCTCACAAACCCTTCAGTCCATGAGTGTACTTGTTCCTATCTTTTGACACGTCTTTTTTTTTTTTTTTTTCTTTTTTTCTGTGGGATGTTTCTGATATATTCCTTTACGCCATCCAATGTCGCCTTCTTCCATAGCGTGTCCTTACTCTCCTTGAGATGACCACAAGGTACTCGTAACTCAGGGATGCCAAGGGAAAAGAGCAAGCAGATATCCCCTGTGCAAGACTCTCTTTCGAAAACTCCACATCACAAGTCAGGGTTACCCTGGCAGCTTTGTCCTGCATCAGATGGGGAGCGAAATGGGAAAATCCGAGCCTCTGTCCAAGCGAGTTCCTCTTTACTCGCGAGTGACTAGTGGGATAAGAAAAAGCGCTGTGTACCAAAGCGACCGACGGCGGAGCGTCGCAGGTATCGCACTGCGCTTATCTGGGCAAATTTATTTATTCGGGCAATGCCTTTCATGTCTTGTCTACGAGAACAACATACGACAAATAGCACAGCCACCACGGTCATCATCATCGTTGCCGCCACAGGGTCCATTCCTCAGTCGGACCATGGAGCCGCTTGCATTGGGCGCAGCAGTTGACTGGAAGCAGCAAGCCGTAGAGAGTGCAAAGCCCAAATAGCCTGTACTATAGCAGAGAGTTAATGACGAGACTATTTATTTAAGCAATACAGAAGCACCCAGCATTTGGAATGATTGACTACATGCAAATTTCCATGCTTTATTGGAGACGACAAAAAAGCGAAAACGATACATTGTAAAGTGTGTGGCAAAGTATATTCCGTAAAATATAGGGCGAAAAAAGCGCTTTAACGGTTGGACTTGGCAACACGCTCCAACTCATCCTTCTTCTTGATGGCATAGGAGTTGGAGGAGCCCTTAGCGGCGTTGATGAGCTCATCAGCGAGGCACTCAGCAATGGACTTGACGTTGCGGAAAGCAGACTCACGGGTCTAAAAGTGACAAAATCAGAACAAAAAGCAATTGAACGTTAGTAACCGTAAGGGGCGAAACCTCTTACACTGGTCTCTAATAAGATGCGTGTGTTCCGTTTTTTTTTTTTTTTTTTTTTTTGGTTCATTGCCCACTCGACTCTCTTTTTTCAACGCCAGTGATAACAGGACCATGGCGCACAGTGCAACGGGATCAATGGATTTCAGACGAAATGTAGCGAGCCGCATTGGAGAACAGTCCGTAAATACAGAGTCAAGACCATCACGATTCCATGCAAGTACACAATGTGTCCAGTTGCAAATAGATTGATGCATCCCTGAAATACAGACTCCTGACCAAAGCCACGCGCCCACTTCCACCGACGAGCCATGAACCCATATAGTTGTACTGCACTGGTACTTGATGCCACTGTTGTTGAGCCAGAGTCGCCGTGTGAACTTGAACAGAAAGAAAAAAAAGAAAAGAAATTGACACTTACTCCGATGGTCAACAAGGAGATGGCCTGGTTGACGCGGCGAAGAGGGGAGACATCGACGGCCTGGCGACGGACGGTACCGGCGGAACCGATACGGGTGGAGTCTTCACGGGGACCGGTGTTGATGATGGCATCGACGAGGACCTGGATGGGGTTCTGGTCAGAGAGCAAGTGGATGATCTCGAAAGCGTGCTTGACAATGCGGACAGCCATGAGCTTCTTTCCGTTGTTGCGACCGTGCATCATCAAGGAGTTGGTGAGACGCTCAACGACGGGGCACTGGGCCTTGCGGAAACGCTTGGAGGCGAAGCGACCAGCGGTGTGGGGCAAGTAGACGGGAGCCTTGACCTGGATGTAGTCAATCAAGGAGATATCCTTGACCTCAACATCATCGTAGGACCACTTGTTGAAGAGGCGGACAGCGCCATCGGTCTCAATGCCAGCGGGAAGAGCAAGGTTAGCCATTTCTAGGTGTTTGAGAAACGTCGCAAAAAAGATCACAACAAAAGGGCGTTAGAGGGCTGATTCAAGTGTGGCATGCTGACGACAGACGACTCCTTGCTCCCATCCCAGTCCAGTCCGGTCCAGTCCTGGCCCGTTGAAGGGTAGAGCAATTTGATGGCAAAGTAGCGACAAGACACGATCAGGGTCGAGATCCGTCCTTGCTTCCATTGACTTTTGGCCACTGACGGTGTGAGATGAGTGATCCAGCCGAAATGGTATCACTGTACATGTGGATACGAGCGATGGTATGCATTGTTGCTAATCCGACTGCAGTGGTGCGAGATTGGCGGATAGATGGACCACGAGGTTGGATGGATGGCTCACTCCAGATATCCGGATAGGTGGATGCGCACAAGTTTGACTAGTCAATTACCGAAAGTGAAAGTAAGAGGAGGAGCTATACGATTCTAGCGGTCGATTCAAAGAAATACATCCAGTGACAAGCCACATTCCAAGGACTCTGCTCTCGGTCTTGTTGGGTTATATTTTTTTTCGTTGACCTCCTTGGGCTTGAAGCGCACCTTTCCTTGCAACCTTTACCCTTAAGCCTAGCGTGTAAGTAGTCATGGCCATTTACGACAAACTGTGGGGGAACAAGAGCGTGCATGGCATCAGCAAGTCGGCAAGGTTGCATCTTGTTGTAATTAACAAGACGAATCGTTGGCGACAGTTTGAGTCGGAATCAGTAAAGAGCATATCTCTGGCTGGTTTGACTTGCATGGTCCGGATTCAACGCCCGAGCTTTATGTTGCTGCACAGCGACAAGAAGAGCGGTCCTTGTCCCCCTTTCTGACTAGGATGCAGGCGGTTGTTGAACTTGTTGAACTGCCATGAAATGTTTTGGGATAATAGGTCATGTACAGCGCAGTTGACTAATCTTGGTCTTGTACATGTGGTCTTAGGCTTTTCTGCAACGAGCTTTGCCCCAATTTCCTTGAACACATAGCGCTTTCAGGACTTTGACTTTATCACGCCTACAACCATCATTTGAGAGGCCCGCGGTGTCTTGATATGGAAAATCAGGCATCAACCATAAAGAAGCGAAAGAACAGTGAAGAGGCGTTGCATGCCGGTTTCAAGAAGGCTCTCGTGTCTCCTGCAGGCGAAGCTGACGTCTTCGATATTCTTGAATCCAAAGAAATCATCGCTGAGCGCACAGCCCATTCCAACCAGGACGACACTGCAACGGCGAAACACCACGGGTCCATCTCAGATCTTTCCTTGGACCATGCAACGGCAGCCAGCACCTCTGCGGCGGATGCGGCCAGTGCAGCAATTACGACCACGATGGCGGATCTTTTGGCAAAGGCTGGAGATAGCTCCAGCATGGCGGCGCAATCAAACCAGCCGAACCAACACGGCGATCAACAACAACCACAACCACAACAGCAGCAGCACAGCATTGAAGGAGTAAGCGCGGAGATCCTGAAAATGCAACAACAGCTTCAGCAACAGATTCCACTGAATCCTTCCATCTCGGATATACGGATGCTGATTGAAGAAAGTCTGAAAAACAATCTGGGCTCCAGCAATAAGGGTGATACCGGTACCGTTGAGCAGCAGCGCTCACCAGAGCAGCAGCAACAGCAACAGAGTACTAACTCGTCCAATTCGGCCACTGTCAATGCTACCAGTATTCTCATGAACCTGGGCGACCCATCGATTTTAGCGACATTGAAACCGACCATCAATCTCCCCGGGGAGGCCATTCAGAGCCATGATAGCAAGGAGTCGAGTTCCGGCAGCCAAAACAATACCAGTAACAACAATAACAGCGACACCACTACTGCCAGCACTTCCCCTTCTGGTGCGGATTCTCCGGCGCCAAAGAACGATCCAGGCGCGGTTACGAGCAACAATCCATTGCACACCAAATGGCTCATGGCCACAGCGCTCAAGGAAAAACGTAAATTCCTAATCAACTATGCAGTTTTTTTTATTATTATCGGATTTACATACATTTGGACATATCGAGCATTCAGCTAACCGTTTATGATTCTTCTCTTCAGGTATTGCATACAAAACGGGGACATTTAGTTCGCATGAGGACGAGTTGATCCGGCAGACGATTACAGACTACGTGGCTCGCAATAACATGGCAGAGGATGCCATTCAGCGTTGGTTCGAAAACGGAAACGGTCGCGGACGTTTTGAAAAGAATGACCTGAAGGCTTTGTGGGTCGAAATTGGTAATGAGTCATTCTCTTTACTTATTGGTGCCCACCATGTCTTTCAGCTCATATCAGTAATGCTTATTTCACTACCATATTATCACTTTTCGAAATAGCCGTGCGCCTGCAAACTCGGCCTTTGCTTAACATCTATCTGCATGTTCGTCGTATGTTCCATCCACAAAATAACGTCGGCGCGTGGAGCAAGGAGGACGATCAAAAACTCATTGCGCTCTACGCCAAGCACAAGGGTCAGTGGACGACCATCGGAAATGAACTCGGACGCATGGCTGACAGCTGCCGTGATCGATACCGCAATCATTTGAAGGATCAGAGCACGATGGTGACAGGGCCTTGGCAGCCTCACGAGGACGAAAAGCTGCTAACGATTATGCAGGATTTGGCGCTCCAGCAAGGCAAGGCCAACATCTTGGACTCTAGCCCGATGTGGACCCTGATTTCCGAACGCATGGAGGGCACCAGAACAAGACATCAATGCCGGCATCGGTACTCCCAGACGCTGCAGCCACGTCTTGAGCGAGGAGAATGGACAGCTCCTAGCTCCGCTGCTGCGGCGGCGGCAGCGGCTGTTGCGGCCAATGCAGCTGTTGCGGCCAATGTGTCTTCTTCGACATCTCCCTCGAAACAGCACCAGCATGAACAAGATCCAGAACGGCCAGCGTCGCTTCAGATCCATAATAACCTCGGCCTCGGCATGAGCTCTAACTCCGATGACAGCAAGTCAGTAGCGGCAACACAGGACGTTCTCATGCTGGCTGCCGCTTTACAAGGCGTTCTCCCAACGAACAGTAACGATAATATGATCTGGACACAGGCCATATCAAGCAGCATGGAGAGTGCAGAGCATAGCAACTTGCACGGGTCCACAGAGAGTCATCTCGTAGATCCTGCTCATACTAACGATCACCACGACGATTTTGACGCGGTCGCCTTTGCAGCCTCGCTGCCGATCCCGTCCATTGTACCCAAGGCACCCAAGGGTCCCATCCGTCGCCGCAGCGGCCTTCAACAGCAGCTGGACGTGCTCAGGATGATCCAAGAGGACGGTTACACAGACCATACGGATATCAGGTGGGCCGACATTGCACAGCGTCTCCGAGACAGAGTGGAGGAAGCAAATGCGATTCAGCTGGCCAGGATCATTCAGACGCACGACCGACTTGATTCCAAGAAGCAGCAACACCTCCAACATGGCGATAGCGCGGCTGCTGCCACTGCTGCTGCCTCTGCAGCTATGGCAGCCGCTGTTTCTGCGGCTCAGGCGGAGGCTGTGGCGAGTCTGCAGCGTGTACCCGCAGCGAACCAGATTGCAAGGACATTCATGTCGTCGAGATGCAAGTTTGAGGGATACAAGGAAATGACGCTGCAACAGGTGATCATACCGATGATGAAGGATGTTGAACGAAGGATTCAACAGCGGCGGGGCGGATCCAATTCTCGAACAAAGAGTAGCCCTGGATCAACTAACGATTCTGAAGAAGGGTCCTCGCCGAGATTCGGATTGCATTCTCCACACACATCCAGCGCTACCCTCCAGCAGCAAGAGATCAATAACGCGGCTCAACAGGCCGCCATTGCAGCATTGTCGGCCCAGTTCCCGTACCTTTTGCAATATCAGCAGCAGCAGCAGCAGCAGCAGCAGCAGCAACAGCAACAGCAACAGCAACAGTCTACTTTGGGGCAGGCGCCTGCAGATGCGCCCACCACGTCTTCGTCACTGTCATCGCAGCAGACTACCGCACACGTGCCGAGATCTAAGGGAACTGGACGTTATGCGGAGAGTTATCACCGGGCAGTAGACTCTGATTCGACTTCAGCTCCCTTTGATCTGGAGCAACAGATGCAGCGTCAGCAGGAAATGGAGCAGCAGCAGCACAACCGCGACCTGGCAGAGCAAATGCTTAACGTTGCTTTTTCCACCTCGGAGATCAACAACATGTTTGAGTCGCTGGCGGCACTCTCGTCTGCGACATCGTCGTCTGAGGACTATTCGTTGCTGGATGCAGCGAGGAAACAGAAGCAGGCGACGCGAAGGGTCTTGGATGCGCTCAAGTCGAGCCAATTCGCACCAGAATCCAGTGAGGACGATGACAGCAGGAGCGTTGGGCAAGACGATATTTAGTGCTTATACAAGTCGATTCCCTTCTTTTACGAGTAACACAATATCTGCCAGAAACCATAGAACAGAAAAATGCATTGTCACTTTTATTTTTATTTTTTTTCTGCATATCGGCAATAAAAAGAATGAGAAAAAACAAAGTCGCTGAAGTCGCTGTTCATTGCTTAGCAGCACCGCTTAGGGTGTCCCTTACCCCGACGGGCTTGCAATTGAGATCCAGCCCCAGCCAGACCCTACTTGGTCCAGGGACCGTGGCAGATTGCCAGTCACCTTGGGAATGCAGCTCAAGGGTGACTCAAACGAACTCACGGTAGATAAACATTCACTTTTATTACAGGCCCCTCCTTGCCTCCACCTTTCCACACTCCTTCACCTCTCCTCTCCTTTTTACATACCCCCTGTACAATGACATCCAGCACATTTTCTGTCAAGAGCATCGTTCGCCCTAATATCTTGGCATTGAAGCCCTATCGCTGTGCTCGCGATGACTACTCCTCTGGAGTCCTGCTCGATGCCAATGAAAATGCCTATGGTCCAGCCCTGAACCCGTCCTCAGAGGCTGCAGCCTCTAGCTCAGGACTCGACATCAACCGGTACCCTGATCCCCACCAGCACGACCTCAAGAACCTCATTGCAAAGTTCAGGGATGTTCCAGGCCCTGAACACTTCTTCCTCGGTGTCGGCAGCGACGAAGTGATCGACATGATCTTCCGTGTCTTTTGTGTTCCCGGCAAGGATGCGGTCCTAATCACTCCCCCGACCTACGGCATGTACTCTGTCTGCGCCCAGATTAACGATGTCGAGGTCCACAAGGCTACCTTGACCCTTGATGGACAGTTCCAATTGAATATGGAAGAGGTTCGTCTACAAAATAGAATGAAGTCGCAGATCGAAATACAATCGTACCTTAGTGAAGTGTGGCTAACATTTTTTTTCACCATATTTAGATTGAGAAGCAGATCAACGAGCATCCTAATATCAAGGTCATTTTCTTGTGCAGTCCAGGAAACCCAACCGGCTCGGCTTTGACCCACGAGAGCATTCGACGTGTGCTGACTTTGCCAAACTACAAGGGAATTGTCGCCGTGGATGAGGCATACGTTGATTTTATTGATGCCAGCAAGGAGGGAACGACAGCCACCTGGGTCAAGGAATACCCGAACCTCATTGTCATGCAGACCATGAGTAAGAGTTTCGGATTGGCTGGCGTGAGGTTAGAACGATTGATATGAGGTTGTTTTTTTTGTGTTAGAAGCAAGGAATGAAATGGTGTGCCTGGTTTACTGACAATATCTCCTCTTGCTTGAACTCTAATAGACTGGGAGTTGCTATCACCACACCCGAGATTGCATCGTACATGAACGCCACCAAGGCACCATACAACATCGCGAGCACTACCTCAAGAGTGGCACAGGAAGCTCTTCAGCCTAAGGGATTGGATATTCTTCACAAGCACATTTCAGTTATGGTTGAGGAGAGAAACCGGCTTTTGGAGGCATTCAAGTCAATCCCTGGTCTGGGTCGTGTCCTGGGCACGAACGACGCCAACTTTGTGTTGGTGGAGGTGCTAGACAAGGAGAGCGGAAAGCCATCGAACGATCGTGCCCACAAGGTCTACGCGGACATGGCCAGTCGACAGGGACTGGTTGTCCGTTTCCGTGGCACAGAGATTGGGTGCGAGGGCTGTCTACGCATCACAGTCGGAACGCCAGAGGAGAACGACGTTGTGATCCAGCGCTTGACCGAGCAACTTGCAGCATAGAGACATCCCTACATCCCTAGAGAAAAACCAAGAAATACAGATCATCTTTTTTTACCTGCAGAAGGTCTGTCCACACTCCCACATTTTCTGAGCTCCTGCACTATCTGAGCACTCACGTCATAGACCAAACCGAACCATGCAGTCATTTCTCGTCAGCTTTGCCTTTGAAGTGGTCACTTCGGAACCATTCCCCAACAACAATGGAAGGTTGTATGGCATCTATTGACTGGGAAATATGTCCCTGATGACCACGATTGTGAGCAGTCCTCGGGACCTGGGCCGAGGTCGGTGCTTGTTTATTCGGAAAAAGGAGGTGCCAGATCAAGGGCGTACCCACGAGGCTGTCTGATGCCTTCCGGCCACATACCGGTTGATTGTTGTTGTTTACATGCTCTGCGATATAAAAACGCTATTTAGCCCAGAGTGCTTCATCGCTCAGGAACCTCTGCAATATAACGCCCTCCCTATCTATCTCTTTCTCTATCCCTTTTCTCTTGTTCTCTCCCCCTTTTCACAAAGCCCAACTGACCCTGCGACGTACCCCACCGCCCACACGCTCTGCCAACAACCTTAGTACCTAGCCATCGTTCAATTGCCCTTTTCTTTCTTAATTATCACCTTCCCGCGAGAATATATCGACTACAACACCATGGCCCATTCCTTCTTACGCACACTCCTCGCGTTAGCCACACAGACATGCCTCTTGCTGACAATCCTGACGATGGTTCCTCAGAACCAAGTTTCGGCACAGTTTGGTCTCTCAGTCCCCTGCAACAACTGTCTCGTTAGTCAAATCAGCACGCTCCCCAGCTGTGTCGGCGTCAATCTGACGGACCCTGCTCAACAGTCCACGCCCCAGTACCGGACCTGTCTCTGTGACTCGAGCTTCGACTTTAACTGGACTAAATCCTGCGGCACCAGCTGTCAGACAAACGAACTCCAGAACTTCGAGAGCAATTACCCCAACCTGCTCAAGACGGGATTGAACCTGACCTGTGTCAAGCCAACGCCCACAGCTTCGCCTACGCCAACACCAACGAACAGCGCTATGAGACAGATGTGCGACATGAAGGCGATGCTAGGATGGACCGTTGTTGTGTCGGCAGTGCTGGCTTTGTTGTCGACCCTTTAGAGGAGGGATGACCAAAAAGATGGTTGCAACCACTCTGGCAGTTTCGAGCGAGGGGCGCTCTAGCTTTCGTAATTCCACCAAGGTCTCCTACCTAATAAATTATATGGGTGTACCGTATTCACATTGGTGGGCTGTAGAAGGGAGTGAGCTATGTACTTTGTATTCTGAATAAGAGGCTGAACACAGGGGGAGCATGCGGGGAAGAGGAGAGAGAGAGAGAGAAGCGGTCAAAGCAGCGATCCGAGATAACGGCCCTTTAGTTTGATAGGGCTGCTTGTTTGTCAACGAAGGAAAGAACGTGACAATCTGGGCATCCAATGCGGCGGTATTGCTTGGCCCAGGGTAAGAGGTGGTGCGAATTGCCAAAGAAAGAAATGAAGCGAAAGAAAATGCCAAGGCTCGTACCAAGATTTCTCTTGGCCTTGGCTTGCTCTTTCGACCTCTGCTACCCTTGGGTTCTTTCCCTTAAATACCCATACTTCTCTTCTTCTTTTCCCTTATCCTTCCTCATCCATCCCTCGTTGCCGCCTCTTTCTCTCTCTCTCTCCCTCAACGCAACTTCAACACATCAGATCCAGCAAACAAACATGTTCGCCTCACTCGTCGGCCTCATCCACCAGCCCAGCATCGCTATCAGAATCCCCAATGACGACTCGACCTTCAACCCAAAGGAATACCCCAGCCTGGTCTTTGTCGCCACTGGAAAAGTCCAGGGCAAGGTCCGTCTCATCCATGGCACCGAGGACGACTCTGGTCTCGGCATGATCTCAACCCGCATTTGGGTCACAAAGGAGAGCGACAAGGACGAGGTTGCTGTTCGGACATCCTTCGACAACAAGACACACACCTTCACATTGCAGGTAAAAAAAAGCTCTCTCACACCTCAGTTATAACTACTTCATCCATCCTAGCAACCTTTTTGGACCCATCCATCAACATATTACTCATTCTGTCTTACTGTTGCATACGTGATGTCCATATCAGGGTCCAACACGCTTCAGTAGTTTCAACATCTACCATGAGACAACTATTCAGATCCCAGAGTCATCCAGATACATGGACAGCCTCCGCGTGGAGGCACCAAACTCATCGTTCTCGACCGATAAGCTGGACAACCTAACATGGAGCAGTGTACAGTCAGATCTCTCCAACTCAACTATCGCCATCCAGTCTCTGCATGCTGATACAATCAACCTCCGCACAAGCAACTCGAGTATCTCTGGAACATTTGTTGCTGGTCACATTAATTTGAACACCTCCAATGGATCCATCTCTGCAAAGCTGCTTGTTCAGGATGCACAGGATGGTCGACAATCCGCGGTAGTGACCAAGACATCGAATGCGTCGATCAACCTGCATGTGGATGCTACACCGACAAGGCAGGGACTCTTGATGGAGAACTCGACCAAGAACGGCAAGGTAGTGGTTGGGACACTCCTGGGAAGGGCATCACGGAACTCTACCATCAGCACAACAACAGTAAATGGAAAGATTGAGTTCAACCTGGATGCCTCACAGAGTGGACAGGCATTGGAAGTGATCAACAAGACGATGAACGGAAGCATCGTATCTTCGATCATGGTACCAGTACATCAAGAATTTAAGGGACACGCACGATCGTCGAACGGTTCTGTTACCGTCAACTTGGTACGCTTCATGGCGTCGATTGACTACAGTTTGTATTCGTCCTTTGTTGAAAGTCGTTCATTATTGCTAACACGAGCCCTTGTATGTGTTTGAATCGTTTTATTCTCTAGTCGGAGGCGTTCCAGGGTCACTTCGATCTGGAGACAAGCAATAGCCCCGTAGCAGTCGAAGGATCGAATCTGCAGTTTGAGCACGACAAGAAGAGTAGTAAGCGGGGCACGCATGGTCAGGGACCTAGTACGATGAAGATTGTCACGTCCAACTCTTCAGCCAACCTGCGGATCTATCCTGTAGGCGAGAGTCCTGCTACAGACAGAATGTAAATTGTTGGTCTATATGTTCCACAATAAAACAAGGTTGACAGTCAATCCCCTCCAAATATTATCTTTTTTTTTTTTTATTATCCCTTTGAGCGACGCATCTCCATCCTACTCCTGTCGCACACCCGCACATCTCATTTACCACACAAGTCATGAACCACTTCCAGCTGGAGTCGCAGGTATCGCTGCCAGGGCCCAGTCAGCCAACGCCCGTGGCTGTCTATAAGCACCTCGACACAAACATGCGCTTCGTCTTTATCGATATCCCCGGTCCGCAGGCCACCGCCACTATCATTGTCCCCACAGTTGTCAAAGACTCGCGTGGTCTTCCTCACACATTAGAGCACCGTAAGGCGCAGTAACACCAGCGGTATCATTCGGGAATGGAAAACATGGCAATCGCTGCAGAGGCATCTCTAATAGTCAACATTTGTACAATTGCCTTGGCAATAGTGGTCTTTTGCGGATCGAAAAATTACCCTAATAGAGGCTACCTCGACTCACTAGCCAACAGATGTCTTTCTACCGGAACTAATGCATATACTGTAAGCCTTTCAGACTTTTTTTTTTATTGACCCATGTTTGACCCTCTTCCCCCACACAAGAACTTGATATTGACATTTCTTAACACATTACTGAGAGTAGACAGAGGACTACACAGGATACACAATTGCAACAGCAGGACGCGATGGGATGGCCGAGATTCTACCAGTCTTCTTGGACCATGTACTCCACCCGACGCTCAGAGACGACCAGTATGTCACAGAAGTATACCATGTCGACGGCGAGGGCAAGCAGCAAGGCGTTGTATTCTCAGAGATGGCGGCCAGAGAGAACTCGGAAGCTGATCTGGTAAGGCATCGATAAGGATGTTGCTTCAAGCCCAGCACGCGATCCGGCGTCGACATGTATCTGCTGCTAACATCCGATTGTTTATGATAGCTGGATCTAGGTCTGCGGCGGCTATTGTATCCAAAATCACAAACATACTACTACGAGTGTGGAGGCTTGACGCCCGAAATTCCCAAGATGACCAACGACGATATCCGCGAATACCACAGGAAATTTTACCACCCCTCGAATATGACCATCGTTGTTGCTGGAGATAGTCTTCAGCCCGAGCGGATATTCGATACTCTGATCCAGCAGCACATCCTCACCGACAACACCGATGCGATCAATCATGGCACCACTTTTGACATTATCAAGGAAATGGACATCTCCAAGGGCCGCGAGGATGCACCAATCATGTCGAAGGATACCAAGCTGACATCAAGGACGATCTACTTTCCTTCGGCTGATGAGGATGTGGGGTCTATAGGCTACGGATGGCTGGGACCAAGCACGTTTGACATCAAGACGATGGTTGCCCTTGATATTTTGTTCCGCTTCTTGCACGAGACCTCGGCATCGCTGTTTTCACAGGCATTTGTTGAACGACGGAACCCATTAGGAAGCCACGTGGATTTCGATGTGAAGGGCTGTATCGACGCGTCGTTGCTGCTGCTGTTTTCGGGAGTACCTGTCCGCGTAAAGCCGAGTCAGGTGAAACTCAAGAACGGTGTGAACGGAGCCGCCTCTGAAGATGAAGTCGAAGACGGAAGCGAGCGGGATGATCAGGAGGAGGAGGAGGAGGAGGAGGAGGAGGAGGAAGACGACGAAGAAGACGACGAGGACGAAGGATCGGACGAAGAAGATGAGGATCAGAGTGAAGACGGGGAAACGCAGGAATCAGGATCGAAGGATGAGGATTCTGAGGATGAAAACCAGGATCTATTCGAGGCCGGATTCTATCATGGAAAGGTTTTGGAGGTTCTGAGTGACTTTGTCAACAACGGTCTATCCGATATCACGGAGATGAGTCGCGTCATCGCCAGACATCGGACGAAAATCAACGAGTCGATCGAGGACGACCCCCATGAGGCAGCGACATCTTACTTGGTCCCCGATATACTCGCTTACGCCTACTTGGAGAAGGACAAGACAAAGCCAGCGTCGATCGGTACTCGATCTAGTGTCTTCGCCATCATCGACGAACTCGAGACGGTGGGACCTCAGTTTTGGAGAGATTTAGCTCGTACCTGGCTGCTGGAGCCGCCTATGGTGGAGGTTTTCATGATCCCGGATAGTCGGTTAGGCAAGGCGCTCAAGGCGACTGTTTCGCAGAAACAGCGGGAAATCATGAATTCATTTGGCAAAGAGGGGTTGGCAAAACAAGGAGTCATGGTGGCAGAAGCTGTAGAGGCAAACAAGGTCAATATGACGCCAGAGATCATCGCTACCATGCCTCCAATTCCGGACGCATCCAAGGTTCCAACCATCCCGATCACTTCCCACTATGTTGCTGCAAAAAGTGGTCAAAAGGACGATTCAAGGCCCTTCAAGTTGGTTCAAGTGGTCGAGACAAACACGTTCTTTACGCATGTCAAGCTGTGTCTGCCTCTGGTACATCTGGACGAGGACCTCCGGCCTTATCTCGTCCTATTTCAGGAACTTGTCTTTCAGTCTTCGTGCACTATTCCCAAGTATGCAGAGGAGGGATCAGACGAAATCGTTTTTGAGCACCTGGATTATCAGTCGGTCGTGACACTCGTTGCCAATACATTTGTGTCGCATGAGGCTGCGGTTGGGTTCGGGAACGACATTTTTGCGTGCTCATGGTTGTCAGAGCTCTTCGTCCTGGCTTGTTCTGCTGAACGATCGAAATTCAAGGAGCAGTGCGAGCTTTTACTTAGAGTCTTGATGTTCACGGAATTTACGGAGGATCGCATCCTGACAGTGGCCAAGAACTTGGTGACACAAATTACGGAGCTGAAGCGCGATGGAGGAGATATGTTGGCGATGGTTAGCACTAGGATGACGACGCCTATTCGTGGATTTGAGTTGTCGACAGGATATTGCCGAAAGGCGGACACGACGCCAAAGGCTAAGATTCAACCTTCTCAACTGGAGTCTCCAACGGCAGTTCTCGGCAACGATATGGCGATCTCGGTCTTCCGTCAAGAACCGTTCTTGAAAAGGATAGTCCAGGAGTTGAAGCAAAAGACGGATCAAGTGCCGAAGATCCTTGCGAAGCTTGAGAAAATCAAACAGGCGATGCTCGGGTCCATGTCCGAGGTGATGTTGAACTCAAAAAGGAATGGGAACACGTTTGCAGCGGGCTTTGCTCAGGTCGGTGTCCCCATTGGATTCGGTACAGGACCCTTTGCAGGATCTGAGACGAGTGATCCAGTCAAGATGTTATCTGAGGTTTGGGACCAGGCACATGAACTCTACCAGGCCACTTCCGGACTGACCTTGAACAACACTGCAGCGATGGTAAACTCTAAGAAGCGGAAACCGTCTGAACCCTTCCATCAACAGCAGGACCAGCCAAGCGTACGGATATTCAAGGACGAAGTAGAGGCGACGATCAAGGCTTCGCATTTGACCCTGGATGACAAATACTCAAATCACGACACGGTGAACAGGATTTCTGGACTTCAGCCCTTTCCATTTCCCAGAACGCCTTACCGGCCCCTAGCTGCGGGTGAGGGTTCTCCGAACAGCGTCCTTATCCCGATGAAGTCCATCACGTCTTCTTATCTGGTCTCGATCGTTCCATGCGACATTGTCTATTACCCAGACTTGGCGACAGAGGAGAACCATATAGATCAATATGCAACGCTACTGCTGTGCGAGATCCTCTCCCGTAGCGAAGGACCTCTTTACTCTGCGATTCGTGGTCAGGGTTATGCATACGGATGTTCGGTCTCGGTATATCTCTGGACGGCCCAGATGGCATTCGAAGTCCGTGAGGCGATGGATCCTGTGAAGGCGTATGATGCGTTTTTGGACATTATTCGACAGATGGACACGGACTGGGAAGGCGTTGTTGGCGACCAGTTTGAAATCGAGACCGCGATGGCCTCACAGGCATACCAGACATGCATGGAAAAAGCTACCGCCGGTGGAGCACTCTCGTGGCTCCTACGTGGAGCTGTTCGGGTATGTAGTATGGTCTCTCCGCTCGATGGTTTTGGTAACGATGCATTGAAAAGCCCATGTTCTAACGCTTCTTATTCTATCCACATCATTATGTTCCTTCTTTCAATATAGGGCCACACCACCATTGAAGCCTTGACAAAGAATGGTAGCTACCTATACAAGGTCGGAGTGCCGGATCTGAAGCGTGTGTATAACAAGTACTTCAAGCAGTTCCTCAACGGTCGCCAAGGATTGACAACTGTCCTGCTAACGCCCCCTTCACCCCCAGAATCGATCAAGACTCATTTCGCACAGTACGGGATTGACTTTGAGGAGGCAGCGCTGCAGGATTTTGACATCGAACCGACGTTTGATTTTGTGGCCTCGCGCATTGTTTCTCCCACAGGGACTACCGCCCCTGGATCACCATTGTCCTCATCCTACTCGGCCTCACCCGTCCTTTAGAGCACATAGACCGTTCGATAGATTACCCGTTTTTCTTCGTTGTCATCATAAATAATATCCTGTTGAGGTAAACTGCAATGCCATAAAGCATTTTTATTTCAGTGCGCTTCGATCATGGCTCGCACTCTAAACCAGCACTCTGAACCGGCATGTTGATATGCTCTTTCAACGTTCTCGAACGCGGTCTTGACGGGCTCATACCCGATTCCCTGTGCAACAACTAGGACTCCCACAAGTCGGAGCAGCTCGTCCTCAAACGTGACAATCTCGCCAGAATCATTCCCGGTTTCTGCAGCTGATGACGCTGGAGGTGACGGTATCGTTGTTGACACGATCAGGCAGGCCAGGATCCACTCAAAGTATTGGACCTGCAGTTTGACAAGCGTGGCAGAGAGAGCATCGGTGATCCATGCGTCCAGCGCCCCGGCTTGGTTCGCTCTGGTCAGGTATTGAAGAATAAAAATAAGCACCTTGAAGGGGGCATGGCAAATCGTACGGGAATCTTCCACCTGCTTGGCCAATGCCAGGGCTTCCTCGTCCGTAGGCTCCTTGGCCCACTCGGAAGATCGTGGCTCGGTTTGGTGCTGATCCTGCTCTTCAACAGTGACGCCTTCCATAGGCGTCTTCTCATCCTGCTCCTGCTTAGTTGTCGCATCGGCCTCTGTTGGTGCTCCTGCAGCTGTTGTCGCAGCGCCAGCCTCTCCAGAGATCCCGGCCCCCTCGTCATCCTCCTTCTCCTCTTTCGTCGCAGTTTCTCCGCCAATCTCCATCTTTTTGTTCTTATTGGCCTGTCCACGTCCTGTCCTATTCGGATCCTCATCCATATTCACATCCCCGTCCCCTGGCGTCTCGCCGCTGCCACCTGCATCTGCGTGGTGTCCGTTTTGCATCATATGTATCAGTCTGCGTTTCATCTCTTTGCGCCTCTTCTTCCCCCGTTTGCGGTCAGTCTTGATCGTCAGTTCCTCAATTTCGTTGCCGTGGACGACAGTAGCCAACATCATAGCCGTCTCCGCTGTCGATTGCGTCAATAACTCCTGTTCGTGCTGCGTCGTCTGCTGCGTCGTCTCCAGATCCTTGGGTTCCAGGTACAACATGCCTGCGATTCGACCGGCCACCCGCTTGGATTGAAACATGGCCAGGATCGCATAGAAGGGGCTCACGCGGCGGTTGTATAGGTTGCGGACACGTCGTTTCTTGGCACCCCCAAGTGCCGCAGATGTACGGAAAGTGGATGCCACGACTGGCACGGTTGCTGCTGCCGCTGTGGCTGGGATGGTAGCTGGAGCTGGAGCTGTGGATGATGACGAAGAGAACGGTGCTAATGATGTCCCTGCGGGTGCTCCTAGCACCGGTGTACCGGCTACGCCTGCTTTAGAGGCGATGGATACAAGATTTGCATTCTTCACTCCCTCGCTATCCTGCACTGGGATTTCAATTGGCTCGATCCACTTTTTCGATCCGGACTCCAGATACGTGCTGCTTTCCTCTGGCTTGATGACCAGGCTGACCAGGGCGCCCATTACTGTCTCCATAATCCATCCTCCCGTCCGGATCCCCGTTCGGCTTGATCCCATAGCAAGCTCGGTCGACGACGATGCTGACGCTTTCTTCAAGAACTTCTTCAGATCAAATCCTGGCGCCTGATCTTCCACATCCGTGTCCTTCTCACGTCCCTGATTGCCTTCCCAACACATGTAGTCGATGAGCATCTGGTCCAGCAAAAACTTCTGATCACTTGGATACACGGCTTTGATTAGACCAACCAGCTTTTCAGAAAATACGGCGCCGTCCATCCGACCGAGGAGAGAGATCCAGCGCTCGAGCTCTGATTCGACCTGAGCGGCATGTTTAGCAGGGAACTGTGCCAGCTGGGTCTGTCCGATGATGGGAGACCAAAGTGGGTTGTTGATTTTCGCCTGCTGCTGTGCGTTGGCGCTGCTGGTCAGTGAGGATGTCACGGGTGTCGGTTGTGGTGCAGAGGACGTTGGCGAGGGGTATCCTGCAAGGGCTTGGTCGAGATAGTAAGAGGATGATCTGAGCGTAGCCTCCGGGTTGCTGCCTGCTACTACTGCTACTGCTGATACTGCTGATGTTGCTTCTGTAGTAGTTGAGAGGTTCGAGACTGGTGACGAAGATCCTAGAGATGTCGACGGCGATCCTTGACCTCCCGCAGTCGCTCCCAATAAAGATGTTACCAGCGGTGATTCGATGCCACCACTACTTTTAAATCTCTTTCTACTCACAGGGTCTAGTGAATCTGCGCCTACCGTGCCTCCGACACCGGCCCCAATTCCTGCTCGCTTGATACCTCTGTCAGCGCCTGCTCCAGCCTGTCCTGACCTTGACTGCAACTTAGTGTCGGCAGCAACCTCTTGGTGGTAAAGACCCTGCAGCTTGGGGAGGCTACGTCCACGATCTGTCTCGAAGAAGATCTCCAAAGCGATGCATGCCTTCGAAAGCGTTAGCGCCAACTGATGACAGGATCTCTCAATCTCCTGCTCGTCTTCATGGTCGTTCATACTCGTCGCTGTCGTCGTCATATTAGTACCACCGCCTGCGGAGGAGCTAAGACCAAGTTCTCGAGCACCGTTGCCACTGTTGCTGCTGCTACTGTTGTTGCTGGATTTGGCATACCGACGGCAGGCGATTAGCGTCTGTACCAAAGCCATAACCGCCCGCCTTGCCAGTGCGGAATTCGACCGCCATTCAAAATCCAATGCTTCCACCAAATCGCCCGGTAAGTCGCGGTCGAACCCGCGCTGCGGCCCATACTCCAGATATGCATCGATGAATACCAGAACTATGATCTCTGGACACGCGGATTTCAGAAAGTTAAGTTGCCATGGCAGAACTCCTGTTCGCAGTCGTGATGGCTTGTGCCGCTGTGCTGCTTTGCTGTTGCTGCCCGATGTGCTCCCCGGTGTGCATTTCTGCTTATAGAACTTGTACAACTCCCATAAAAGCGGCTCACTGTCCCCTTTCTCCGCAATTGCATCGCCCATTCTTCTCTTCCTACTCTGCTTGACAGCGGTTCTCAGGATGCGCGGCATCCCCGTTTCCGTGAGTAAAGCCGCTGCTTTTGCGGCTACTGCAGCAGTTGAGAACATAGAGACCGATGACACGCCACTGGCGGGTTTCTTCGCGAGAACTGTTGCAATATCGGCGGCAAATCCGGCATTATGACACTCGGACCCTAGGTGAACCCAAGTTGACCGCGGTATCCGGGACAGCTGCGCCTGAAGCGACACAGGATCATTGGTCAATGGGGCCGTTGATACCGGGGATGCGTTCTGAAGCAGGGAAGCAAGTGATGCAGGCAGGAGGTCGTATGTACTGGCAGGCATATTGGGCGATGCGTTTTGGGCACACTAGGGCCAAAGTGTAAAAAGTGGGATAGGTGCCTGAAAAACTGACCAAATTGAAAGTTGGTCAATACGAATTTTGCAAACCCACGGCGAGACAAAGAACCAAGGAGTTGTGGTTCACCTGTTGGTAACGCGATTCTGGTTGATTCGCGACTCGATATTAGAGATGGAGATGACGGGTGCTTAGCAATTGCATTCTTGAGCAAAGCGATCTCGTTGAACCTCAAGGCCCAACTGATCACGTGCGGTCATCTCGGAAAAGATGCTTCAAGCACAGCATTTTTTAATTTTTTAGAGACGATCACCTTTATTGGAAGAAGATGGAGTGGATCGATAGCACTATCGTTCGTTCACCTAAAGACATCCGTATTCCTGAAGCTCGAGTTATCCTTCAGCGCATCGTTATGGGTCTTGTACTCCATGATTGTATCCGCAGGCAAGTTTAGCACTCGTTTCATCGTATCCCGGATCTTCAGATTGATCCGCCCCTCATGCGCCGACTGATTCCATAATGACAGGATGTCCTCGCTTCCACGGATCGACAGAACGGCTCCACAGATCTCGGTCCCAACTTCAAATTGATCCCCAATGACTGCTATCACCAAATCCTCCCAGTACCGGCTCGCCAGACCCTTCTTCAGGCGCACGATCCATTTCCCTCCGTGGATATTGGTTTCATCCTCCCATACAGGACGCACACCTTGCTTGAACAGGTGGTAATCGCTCACAGTCGGCAGCTCATGCGGTCGCTTCAAGTGAGAATATACTGCCCAAAAATCTTCTGCCTAGATCATTAGCAGGCACGAAATAGAAAATTGATGGTAAGTGTCGTCGTACTTATAATTCGTAGATCCCTATGTGCTTTCAAATTAATAAAAGCTGAAGGATCGAAGCCTCCTCACCGATCCAAAGGTTGCAATCTTTTTCATCGCGCCCTCATAGTTCAGAATCTTGCTGCCAGGAGCACGATGCATGAACCAAAACACCCAGTTGAAGTGCAATGGGTGCCGTGACACGATCCCCGTCGATCCCAAGGCCGTGCTGCCCACAGATCCTGATGCAGATCCACTCAGCGAGCCTCCTCCTCCTGGCCCTAAGCCAGATCCAGATCCCGAGCCTGAAATGGCGGCCAACCCGCTCGAGTTCCCTGCAACAGACAGCACTCCTGATTTGGATCCATGCCCAGATTCGACTCTGATGTTACTATTGCTGGTATTGCTAAAGTCCGCAGAGGTGATAGTATGGCTGGTACTGGAAATGATTGATGCGGAAAGAGGTGCCGAGGAGGATGCAGAAATCGAAGTTGTTGACACCAAGGACAAATTCTGACGCTGCAGCTGAACGAGCTTTGAACTCCCTGTCGCTGCTGTTGGTGCATTCTCGCTCTGAACACGAGGTCTAGCATGAGATTGTGGGAAAAAAAATCGACAAGTCAGCGCCAATTTAGAGTTTTGGGCAGTAAACAAGCACAAAAGCAGATCTGCCAGGCGCCCTCATGGCGATCCAAGGAAGGAAGTGATTTCGAGAAGGTTACGTTTTGCGGGGTCCCCATGCGGCATCCATAATGGTTGAATGTTTTGAGGAGGTGGGAGGGAAAGGCTGCAGTTGTCGGGAGAGTATTCTGAGGGAAGAATGAAAACTGAATCGATGAGAAACGAGCGCTCGTGAACTGGTTGATTCGTGACCTATGCATTCAAGAGCGAAAATGGCAAAAGTTGATCAGCTGCAAGCTCCTCCCAAATGGACGAATGCGTCCCAGTGCGGCTCGTTATTGTTGAGTGGATAGTATGCAGAGAAGAAAGCTGGGCCACACCTGCGACAAACGACCTTGACGAGAAGCAGAAAGGTTTCTCAGTTTACAAGGGAAAGGAGTCAGAGAGAGCTGAGTGGGTTCTCAGCGGATCGAGTGCTAGTGAGCGTGGCCAGTAATGCGAACGATGGATACAATGGCGAGGCCGCGTTGAAGACGAGTGCACGAAAGAACGAAAGCGTTTTAATATTGTTGCTGTGGATCTGTGAGTGTGGGCAAGTGAGTTTAGTTCAGAGAGAACAGAGGGGCAGAAAATACATCTTTAAACTACGACTGGTCACAGGGGAAAGACGCGCTCTGCTGCATGCAAAGCCGCGTCCAAGCTACATTCTCGCGTTGTACGGTGACGATCCCACAGCCTTGTTGCTGTACCAAACCAACTCCTCTTGCATGGTCTCATTGTCCGACGCAGGGTTACGCTTCCGAATCCGCTCATCGAACCAGTACTCGCCCGAGATCCCCTCGACCTCCTCGCTCAGCGCCAGATACAAGATCGTCCTCGCGCCCCTCTTTGGCGATCGCAACAAGATCTGTAATCCAATAGTTGTCAAAATATACAGGAACCACGAGTGGTGGAACAGATTCGTTCGGCATGATCCAGGGTGGAGACAATTGACAGTAATCTGCGGATGGTTCTTCTTCAACCACCTGGCCAAGTGTCGCACATACATCACAGTCGCTAGCTTCGAACCACAATAGTTATTAATGCGGTCGTAGGCCTTCGCAGATGTAATGCCCTGGTAGTTGATTTTTGAGGTCCCATAGTGTGCAGAAGACGCCGTCATGACAATTCGGGCCTTGGGAGCTCGCTGAACCAGAGGAAGCAGGAGGTGGGTGAGGTAGAAGTGACCCAGGTGGTTGATACCGAATTGGCTGTCGTGTCCTTCTGCAGTTGGTCGGAAATTTGGCAGATCCATGACACCGGCGTCTATGAGGAATAAAAAGGAAGTGAACCGAACATCAGATGTCTGCAGATACTATTGCTTGTTACGGCCTTTGCTATGGACGTTCGTAAAATGGGAAACATACTGTTGATGAGCAGGTCAACAACCTCTGTGCGCCGAGCGACCTCTTCAGCGAAGGACCGCACCTCCTTGAACGAGCCAAGGTCCAGATAGACGAAGTCGACGTTCATGTTAAGCGTCTTTGCTTTGATCGCTTCTACAGCTCGAATGCCCATCTCAGTTGCCCGGTCCCCTATGAAAGTAAATAAAAACAATTAGACGATAGAGCCGAGACCCTGACTACCTGCCTGCCAGGACAAAATCCGCTAGAACGACCCTTACCGATAATGAGATGATATCCTGCCTCTGCGATCGCCATCGCCGCCATGTATCCGAGTCCACTTGCTCCTCCTACATACAAAGACAATCCACACAAGTTGATGTCGTCAGCCATCCATCCATCATGGCCTACTTGTACCGTACAGCCAGGTGGAAAAAACAAACGCTACCGCTGCACCCAAACAACCTCCATACCTGTCAGCACCGCGACTTTACGTCGACCGCCCTTTGCCACTGTGTCCGTCATCAATGCTCGACTCGCTGCGATCGAACTATCAATCCTCTTCTCCACGGACGGCGCATTTCCGATCTGCCTCTCGCCCAGGATCCATTCGGGAACGTTTAGCAGGAAGACCTCCGCTAACAGGATACTGGCTTCGACCAGTCGATGGGGGATGTATCGCGATGTCGCGAGATTTATTGTCGTTCGGTCGTAGAGTGCTCCTCCTCGCTGAGTGTCCACGGTTGTGGGAGTATAGACCCGGACGGCGGCATCAGGAGCCGACGCAGCTGACTTGGATGAGGATTTGCTCATGGATACTGTTTGTTTATTTACTTATTTCGGCTGTTGTTTGATGGGATGGAGAAGGATTTGGGGGAAGTGCAAAGAGAAAAGGAGAAAGAAAGATTCCAAGACGATGCGGTGGTATTTGAATCCTGAAGAGAACTCGGCTGATGTCCTCTGTTGTGTTTATTCACTCCTTCACAAGTTCAGCCGAGCGCCTTTGTCCGCCGCCGTCGCGCTACATGGACTGTGGAGAAGAACACTGTTTTATGAGCGGCTAACCTTAAATTACAGACTGTGCTCCAAGTAAACCTCGGCTCGCTTCATCGACGAACGCGCTATCTCACTAGTCAACTCTACCATACATCTCTCCGCCTACCTTCTGACTGTCCTCTCTACTCCATAGCTTCAGCTGTTATGCCTTTGCTTGTGGACTAGACTAATCGAAGGATCTCAGGGCCATAGAGGAATGGGGTAGTCTTGGCGGTCATTCCGCAACACGTACAGTAGCAAGCATCCCAAATGCCGACTGTGCGTCCAGCAGTGGTTCTGTCCTCAAGTTCATGTGCGTTGTAAGATCACAGTAACAGTCAATACTGGCAGGGAGGAGATGCATTCGTTTACCAGACAAGTGACACCATTCAATTGTCTATCCACATCTGTTTCTTCAGAAACACATTGTCGCGCTTTTTCTTCTGTGCCATAATGTACTGGTACGCTACCTACTTCGCCCATTCCCGCACTCCTGGGACAAGACCTGGATTTGTGCGACTGTGTGTGTGCATGATTACTCTTCTCATAACTCCTATTCCCATATGCTGGTTTTTCGCGTCTTTTCTTTGTGCCCATCTGCCTTCAACTGTCCCTGCGAGACTAATCCACTTTTTCGACTTTGCTATTTTTACAGCTTCCTGATTCCCATTACCTTCTCAGGCTCAACCACCTTCACGCTCGCCTGATTGCCGCCACTACGATTGTTCTTAATCTACCACCTTTTAATAAGGACTTCAATATGTACCCTACTTCACGACTTTGAGGACAGGATAGGCGCTGTCCATGTCGATGCACTGACTTTCTTAACTATATCTTGAAAGGAGAAATGTAAAAAAACTACAGCGGGCAAGGCAGAGACACTGCAAGCGCAGAGACTCGGACGGAGGATCTACGATGGTCTTATTGCGGTGCAACGATGATAGTGGAGATCAACACCTACTTTCGAGGACTATTCGAGATTATTATGAGGAAGGTAAAGTTTAGTCGCAACGGCCATGCTCCTCCCATCGCTGCTGTGCACAACATGAAGTGAATCGTACTAACGTTAACAACGATGAGGACAGCGCTGAGGATGACAGGGTTCTCATTCTGTCTCAATTTGGTTCACCATCTCTCGCGGGCGGCAGTTTCTGCATTGAGCTCCAACATTTTTCGATATGATACAGGGTCTGAGCAGATATAAAACAGGACCTCAAGCACCTTCGCGTTATTGCCACGATGCTCTATCAACTAAGCTAAACGAAAGAAACATCAACTCATTCAAACGACTTTCCTTAGTCAAAGCCAAAGAGCCCCCCACCCACACACACACACACAAAAGTGACTCAAGAGCTGATACATGGGATGCAGCGCTAACTGAAAGGGTGTTGGTTACTTTCTATCGCAGAATGGACGATTTTGTCTCACGCCATTTGAATACAGTGAACTCCGTGGTTTACAGTATTCCTAGGCTTCCATTCTACTACAAGAGTGCGGAAAATCAACTGTCTTATCGTTCAGGAGGCTGGCAAGGCTGCGCCATTGATAACCAGCACTGTCGGAGACTCGTTGTTCTCAACAGAAAACTGACCGTTCCTGAGAACTTTAGTTATTGACCTTTTTGATCGGTTGATCCTTTAGCATTATTTTTTCGACAGCAACGGTGGAGATGGATACTATGCCTTGCAGCGTTTGCTCTTTTGGGAATACCAATTGACTGGCTCTATATGGTGCCTTTGCGCTTTCCCTTGTTTGTTGTTCGACCCCATAAACACGAGCGATGCATTACCCGAGAACTAAAAGAATGCCGTATTCCTGTACGGTGACCCTATGGGTCCCCTATCCTGCTATCATCCGACCAGAAGTACATCACTACAGCAGGATAATCTCGCACGCAATACGCAACGTTTATTTCGCCTTTATGATTATATAGTGCCATTTATTGTACAGTTGGAAGTGAGTCTTGCTCTAGGCTACGCTCGCTCTGCTGTTCGCCTTGAATCTGCAATTTCTCTAAAGGTTCCGAGATGTCCTGCTCCTGCTCTGTCGTGCTTGATCCTGGTCTATCTTGCTGTCCATGTTGCTTGTTGAGTGACACGAGGATGGCCGTGAAATCGCCGTATCTGTCGACCGGGTCCGTGTATAGCTCAGTTTTGCCTTCGCGATCCGACAGCCTGCCCACAATTCGCTGATGGCCCCATCCACGATCCAGCTTGTCGCCTACGTACTCGCAAACCGCCACATTCTGATCTTCTACTGCTTTGTCCTGTAGAACATTATCCCATAGTCCTCTTGACGCCATAAAAAGATAGCCGTGTTCAATGGCCGTAGTGTCGATAAATTTGATGTCGGGGCGGTTGGTCAGTACTGGGCTGTCAGGGTCCAGTTTATAAAGCAGGTCACCGATGCTGGCTGCTAGATTGATCGAGACACATCGTCCGGCATGATTTCGGTATGGGATGCCATATAGGCTCGATGCAAGGGCGCCTTCCCTAATTCGGACCTTGGCACCCTTCAGGTCCTCGCGCTGCTTCTTGTCATTCTTGATCTTTGTGTCAAACCTGATAACTGTGTCGTTGCGCGCTACAAACTCTCCTCCGTTGGCATGAATATTGGGCGCAAACCGCTCCAGAGACGGAATATGATCCTCGGTGTAAAAGTCGAGATTCCATCGCCCATTAGAATCGCGTGTGCTGAGAAGAGTGCGACTGTCGCCAACGTTCACAGAAATGATCCACTTGTCGATGATGACGTTGGCAACCAGCGTCGCTCCATCGTTTCCTGGGTCATGTTGGATTTTCTTGACCTTATAGTCTAGGTATTGTCTCTTTTTGTAGTCGAGATATTCCCGATCGATCAAATGAATTGCCTCCGTGAGCTGACTCTTGATAGATTCCTGAGCACTGGGCACCGACAGATCCTCAGGACTGTATTTTCCCAATATCACCTGCATTATCCTGGGGAACGTCGCGATCACGTATGAGGAACACGCTCGACCGCCATGACCATCGGTGATGCAGAAGATCCTCCCGAGGAACCCGCCTTCGTACTGTAAATCCGCCACAGCGAATCCATCCTCGCAGTCTGGCTTTGGCACCCTCAGACGTTCACTGTTCCTAAATCGGGAGTGTGTGTATCCCGTCTTCTGCTTTACCGCAAACATGGAAGGCTCCTGTGTTAAATTCACGCCGAACTTTGCTCTCTCGTCAGGATAGTCGTCCTCTGAGTCCTTTATATTTCTATGGGTCAATAATGAGTCGGATTTGTGATTTGTAGTGAGCTGTTAGTATGTGATCAATTGTATTGATTATATGAATCAGCGATCAGATTGTTTCAAACGATATAAATTCAGAATCTGGGTCAATAGCACCTACTCTAGTGACTTCGTAGACTCCTCTACTTCTGTAGAAACGGCGGACGAATCCACGGGATTGGACCGACTGGTTTTCACATCCGGAGCAGAATTTTCGGGCATGTCCTTGGAATTATCATGCATCCCCTGCTTGGAAGATGTTTCTGGTACAGGCAGATTTGTTCGCTCGTGTTTTGAGGATGATGGCGACCCTGATTGGCCGTCTGATGGTTCCTGTGAACCATCCTCCTCCAGGCTATCAGAGTCAGAGCTATGTAGTGTGGAGGCTTTCCGCTTTTTCGTTGTAGAGTACTCAGCAGCCTTCTCCTTCCCTTTTTCCGTTGACGTCAAAGCCTGTCCCACTGTTTAGTTGATGGTATTTCATTGAATCGACGTCGTGTGAGAAGCAATGTTTTATACAGCCTCCATATATGACCGGGTTAATAAACATAAAAAAAAATACCTTGATCAGCTCCGTTAGAAGCCACACCAGCTGAGTCAGGCGGCACTAGCACCCGAATGTCCATTCGATAGTATGTTGTGTTATTAACGCGCTGCTTTTCAATCGGATCGAACAACCCTAGTGCGGCTGATAGGGCTAATCCAGTAGAGATGGCGCCCTGAATTGTTCCCCTGGGTGTCATACCACTATATACAACAACGTGATTCCGCCCTGTTAGCATTTTGACTAGAATTGCTCGCACCCTCAGCATTAGAGCTTTTTGATATCATTCAGAGTGAAAAAGAAAAGAAAAGATATAACCCGGGAGAAACTAAAAACCACTTATCCGGGTTGGTTAATTTCACCCGCAGATGAAAGACACACTAGAAACACGCTGTGGAGCCCACAAAATCCTAGTGACTGGCTAACATACCCAAGATTGGCGAGATTAAAATGCCGAATGCCATCTAAACGCGTAAAACGCGACCCCTAAAACGTTAGTGTACTATGCATCAACTCGCGCCTCAGAAGGGATGTCAATACCAAGGTCATTCTAACCCACCTACGAGGTCGGATGCGCTTTGCCATGCATTCCCGTATAAAATAAGGACCTTGCAGATCGCAGAAAAGACCGGGTTTCTGTATTGCATTGGTCGCAGGTTGAAGTCGGCAAGGTCTGGTAGGGCTGTCGAGCGTGGTAACGGGCTGAGCTGTTCCGTGACCATATGTGGGATAGGCTTCGCGTGTATTTTCGTGTTTTGGGGCGTGATGAGCTCTGGTCCACCAGCGGACTCGTTCGCTGTTGACGAATCGGCGGCATCGTCTGGAGAAATCGACATGGCAGAAGGCAATGTTTGGGCATCGTCTATGCGTTTACCATACAGGGATGCCTCCAGTTATTAGATTCGTAAACCAGCACCAACAAACTCGATAACTGATTGTGCATATTAAATTTGACGGACTCGCATTCCGCCTTTCGAGTGATTACAACCAACGGACATTCGAATCTCGCATCAATTCACACTTCGCTAATACCATGGAGCAGGGTGCAGCAGCATCAAAATGGGCACGACAACCATCGAGCGACGAAGAAGAAACACAGAGAAAGAAGAAGAGGGAAAAGCGTTTCAAAAAGTCAAGGGATTCGCCAGCATTCCGTGAGGGCAGTGGGACACCGACCTCCTCGGCCAGCGGACGCACCCCACGCGAGGCGGACCAACATCGGGACTCTGCCCTCAGATACGAGACGACTGTGCGCTCCGAATCAGTGGAGCCAGCTGAAGTGGATAATTATGTCCGCGCTGGATCAGCAGTATCAACACCTAGAGAGTCGGTATTGGAGTCTTCGTCTCAGATGCAGGAGTATCGAATCACAATCCCTGATGCACCTCAGCACCCAGTCCTGGCAGGATGCCGAAGTGTCGAAAATTACGAGAAGCTAAACAGGATCTCGGAGGGCTCTTATGGGGTTGTCTATCGGGCAAGGGACCGTATCACAGGCGAAATTGTGGCACTCAAGAAGTTGAAGCTGGATCAGGAAAAGAATGGGTTTCCAATCACCAGTTTGCGCGAGATTTATACGCTCTTGTTGGCCAAGCATCCCCATATCGTCAACGTGCGCGAAATCGTTGTAGGCGACAAACTAACACAGTAAGAATTGTCCTGGATCAATATGCTATGGTCATACGTAGATACAGCGTTGAGTAATGACTAATGCAACCCTTTATCTTTGCTCCGTTAGGATCTTCATTGTAATGGACTTTATTGAACACGATCTGAAGGAGCTAATGAGCACTATGAAGCAGCCTTTCCTGCAGTCTGAAGTAAAGACATTGATGCTGCAACTTCTCTCTGCAACGGAGCTGCTCCACGAGAATTGGATCTTGCACCGCGATCTGAAAACATCCAATCTTTTGCTGAACAATCAAGGCGAGATCAAAGTGGCAGATTTCGGTCTGGCTAGACGATACGGAGAACCTCAAGGATTGATGACACAGCCAGTCGTTACTCTTTGGTACAGGTATGTTTCCCACACTCTGGCTATCGTATGGCACTTGCAGAAAGAAAAAAAACTTTGCGCCTAATTGTCAGTATCTGTGATCATTGATATAGAGCGCCAGAACTGCTTCTTGGGTCGAAGCAATATACCACCGCCATTGATATATGGTCAATAGGATGTATCTTTGCGGAATTTGTCAATAATGAGCCTTTACTACCCGGTCGAAGCGAAGCAGAGCAGCTAGAAAAGGTGGCTACATGGCTGGCGATGCCTATTGTGGATAAGGACTGGACAATTTTGAAGGACTTTTTAGCTAACGCACATCTTTCAATATTTTTGTTGCTCCATAGATCTTCAAGTTGCTTGGCGTACCAAATGACAAGATCTGGCCAGGATATTCAAAACTGCCCTTTACGAGCCATGTACCGAACTTTGTCCAGCCTTATAATTTGCTCCGCTCCCGGCTTCCGTACTTAACGGAAAACGGCCTAGACCTCATGTCAAGAATGTTAACTTACGACCCTGTGCAACGCATTACGGCAGAAGAAGCACTTCAGCATCCCTATTTCTCGTAAGTCCCGTCAAAATTGGTGGTCAGCTCTCGAATCGTATATTCAAACAAAAACTGATTCAATATTCGTATATTAGGGAAGCTCCTCCACCGAAACACCCTTCCATGTTTCCGACGTGGCCATCCAAAGGCGAAAGGTTTGTCCCAGCTTTCAACGTTATTCTGTTGCTGGTTGGCTCTTTCGCAATTGAAACTATGTTTCTTATGGTCTTATCACTATTATTATGAAACAGGACTGCAAAGCGCAATGCATCGCCCTCAGCGCCGCAGGCTGCTCATGGACATGGTCAGGATGAAGACGAGGCACCGGGCGGGATATTCAACTTTGCGAACCAAGAGTCGACTGGTTTCCGACTAAAAGTATAAAATCCGAATTCCTGTTGGCCTGTCCTTCAAATAAAAAAATGGAAATAAATATACTCTCTATTGTTGTATTGTATCATGGTGGGTATATAGACAGATGAATAAATTACAATAGCTGCAAGTCGTGAATCGCCCAGAGCAAGGAGGATTGGATGGTCATTGGGAACTTTGTCAGCAGTTGCAAGCAGAGGGGTTGTAAGTACTCGGGCCTATACCATTGGAGAAGAAAATAGTGTGAGACCTTCTTCATATGTAACTAACAGCAGAGCACAAACAGGTCCGCAGGATCTACAGGCGCGCGATCATACCTCATCCATGGTGCTTCGACCTCAACTTCAGCCTCAGTCTCTGGCTCAGCGTCCTCCTCTTCGTCCTGCAGCAGCGAGGACGCGTCATCATCTTTTGCGTTGGTGATGGGGATGCTCTTGGTTACGTGCGATACTTCAGATGCGAGCAGGACACTGCTGACCATGGATGTCCTGTCATCGAAATCTTCAACTCGTCCGCTGGAGATCTCGCTACGAGCAGCTCCAGAGATTGTGCGTGGCCGAATAGGCACTTCGGGTTCGTCATCCTTGTCCTCGTCTGACTTGTTATCCGAATCGTTCTCATCCGCCCCCTCTGCTTCTTCGTCCTGTGCATCTCCTCGCTGCTCCATGATCTTCTTTCGAGTCTCCTCCAACAACTCTGCAAGACGCTCCTCGATGCGATCGATAACTTCAAAAGGCGTCAGAGGTGCGATTTTGGTGATAGAATCCAGTAAGAGCTGAACAAATTCTAGGTGGTGTGGCCGCTTTAGCGCCAGCTGAAGAACCTGCCAAAAGAATTCCATGACTAGTGTAGACAGAGCAGGATACTCTTGGTGGTGATGAGCAGCTCCAGTGTCGCCTGATTTGCCTATTGGCTTGATTCTGAGAGGAGGCAGGTCTGTCAAGGAGTTGACGCCATATGAAATCATATTCAGCAGTGATCCAGAGGCTCCGGGATTGCGGAAAGATTCCAGTGTTGGGTCCTGGAAAGCGTGCAAGAGACCGTCTGCGATATAATTGACACCCTGAAGGTAGACATCGCCATCCAAGTTCGTCGCAAACTCGCCAAAGTAGACGTTGTTACGCGAATCAGCGTTTTCATCGACACCGTCCTTGAGCAAGAGAACAACCAGCTCAAAGGGCGCCCTGACCTTGATCACCTGATCCAAGAGCCACTGATATCCAGTACTGAAGGCGACCCTATAAAAGGTAGGAATACCTGATTTCGGGACGGTGGTCGCATCGTCATCCTCGCTTGGGATAACATAGTATTCGCGTCTTCGCAGCGGCACCTGAGAATTGTAGGCGGTGTAGTGGTCAACGACTTGGCGCAATGCCTCTACGTTTGATGCTCTACAGGGATGAAGCGGTAAAGAAGGGGCGCCTTTCAGCAGATAGATAGATTCCTGTCCTCCTGGGGGAAAGATGTAGCCAGGTCTGAGCTCTGACAGCTGAACTTCTGCCATGCGCAGGTCGCGGAACTTCTTGGGACCATAGAGGTTGCGCGCAATAACCAGCTCACAGTGATCCCTGATCTCGGTCTTGACCACTGCCACCCTGCACATCTGCTGAAGCGCATCCTTGTCAAACTTGAGGATTGCTTGGTCATCCTCGCGATCCTCAGGTCTGAGTGATCTGCTCAACTTTTCCATCAGCTCTGGTTGAGTCTAAAGAAAGCAAAAAAATGTCGATGGATATTGCTTATTGCTTAGTCCGGGGCCTGGTGAAAATTGAGAGCAGCTTTGCAATGCCGGCTGTATATTTTTACCTGGCACATCTGTGTGATCTCGTCCTGGAGCAAGGCCGTTGTCGTTCCCTTGAGCGAAAGGCGAGCTGCCTGTTTCATGACATCCATACCGCGGCGAATACGGGAATCCAGTGAGCTGGTTTGGAAATCGCGGTCAGAGCACCAACTGCCAGTATAGAGCAATCGAAGGGACGACTCGAACGCATAGAGCTCTGACGCATCCACGCATTGAATCTCGATCACCTGGGAGCCCTGGCTGTCCTTTTCATCCAGCAATGTGATGGCCCGCTCAGCATGATTCTTCTTTCCCGCCAAGAGGGCTGCGAAGAAGTCGCTCTCTTTGGCCAGGATACCGGAATGAAGGTGTAAGGTCTTTTTGAGCGATCCAGGAACCTGTAGTGTTACAGTAACATCGCTGTATAGGCCCTCCTCGAAAAGAACACGACTGGCGCTGAGATGAGACATGGGAGCAGGTGCGGGCTCGGGACTGAGGACTGGACTACTAGTGACGGGCGAGGAAACACTCATGGCTGATACCCGTCTTGAATTGGACCGCGAAGGAGGAAAAGACGGCAGAAAGGAACTGAACTCCATCATGGGCAGTGATATAGAACGTAACGAATGAGCGAGTGCGAGAGTGGGTTGATGAGACGAGATTGGAAAGAGGGGAGAGAATGACCACGAAGGACAGATGAGCGTTCAGTTCAAGAGAGGAAGTTCAAAAAAAAAATAGGCACTCAATTCAACCTTTTCTGTCCCGCCCTCGTTTCTTTGTGTGACCCTCAGCAGAAAGTCCTCCTCTCTCCCATATCGCCCTCACTTTCCTGCGTTTCTATGCCGTGGCCATGCAATAGTAAAATACCCAGGGCACACAGCGAGGACAGTGGATAGTCAGTATGTCCATGATAGCAGCGGCCATGTTTGACGGGTGAGCCTTTTACCGTGTATGTGGTGTATGTCACAGCGGTTCCTGAAAAATAATGGGACGTGCAAGTAGGGAGCGGAACGTGCAATTGAAGAGCCGGCTGAGACTACTTGCTTTAAAAGGATGTAGGTTAGCTGCAGACTTAGGCCTTGCATGTGGAGGAAGTGGTGCCAATTGGTGTACTTGGGTCTGATTCAATCGCATCGATTTGACATGCGGGGCAGAAAGTATCATACCCTAGGCGTTTCTGGAGGGAGACAGCTGCTCGGGGTCCTGGGTTTTCTTGTGAGTCTCGCCTGGCGGCATCCATCGTGAGCTGCGAAGGGAGAGGAAGGGATCATTGCGATCCACCATCTGGAGACAGTATTTTTTTTCATCATCCCATTGCGTTGGTTTGCCTATTCTGTCGTTTCCTCGTTATTTCTCCCATAAACATCGATCGATTCTATTTTATTACTGGCACTTCAGCAGCAGTAGCCTGTGAGCGGCCTAATGTCTATGAAGCATAACTGTACCGACGATTTATTTTTCATTTTCCTATTTCGCTTTCGCCTGCTGCTCTCTCTTTTTTTATTTCACCCTTTCCTCTCACCTCACTCTTCTTGCTCTCTGTCTCTCTTTTCTTTCTTTCTTTCATAAACATTCACTTATTCATTCATATCCCAAGGAATAGAGTCTACACAATATCCCACCATGATGAAATCGGCAGTGCCTAGGCCAGCCGCCCAGGCTGCTGACTCCACCCTCTTCACCTCGTCTTCCTCCTCTGCAGACATCCCACATGTGCCTATCCAAAAGGCCCCTGCTCTCGACATGTCCACCGTCGCTACAACCGCCCCGCCAGAGAACCTGCGGACAGACCCTCCTACGCGCATCTTTGGTCTGCAGGATGCCCCCTGCTTCTACCCGACCCCACAAGAGTTTTTGGAGCCACTCAAGTATATTGAGCGCATCCGCCCAGAGGCTGAACAAGCCGGCATCTGCAAAATCATCCCCCCTGACGGCTGGAAACCCCCTTTTGCACTTGACACTGAGGTAGGTGTAGGCCATTCTTTTGCTTGCTTGCGCAGGGCTTTGCTTAGCACACAAATATCCCATACCCGCACACATGCACACTGGGGAATGGTTCTTGGCCTTTCATCCTATAGGTGAAAGTGAAAAATGTATTTTTTTATTCTGAGCAGTGTTGCTATATGCTGTGGCCCTCTGTTCAGCGCCCCATTCTCTGCACTGTTTCAAATACCCATTATTTTTTTATTTTTTCTGTGTGCGCTACCGGCAAGTCTTAAGAAGGAAGGTGGAGTGTGGGGATGGAAGCCTACGGGAGGATGAGGCGTAGTTCAGAACATAGGAAGACCTAGAGAAACTAGGGAATCATAAAAACGATCTGGGAAAATATGCTATCTAACGACGTTCTTCTGTCCCTCTATTCCTTCATACCTTTGTCAGGTCTTCCGCTTCAAGACTAGGATTCAGAGACTGAATTCGATGGAGGGCCAGACGAGAACCAACCTCAACTACCTCGAACAACTTTACAAATTCCACCGCCAGCAAGGCCACCCCGTCTACAAGATCCCGCAGCTGGACAAGCGGCCCATCGATCTCTTTCAGCTCAGGAAGGAAGTTGCGGCTCGAGGCGGATACCAAAAAGTACGCTAAGGCAAAACACGAAAAGGAGACATTTGATTCCCTTTGACCCTATTCATCCCGCGGGGAGAGAGACATATAACGAGTACAATCGTATTTATGTTAGCCAAAAGGATAACATTACGATGGCTGTGACCCATACTCATCCACCCCACGGGATCCCCCTTTTGTTGCTGAATAGGTGACGGCAGGAAAAAAATGGGCAGAAATTGGACGCGGACTGAATTATACGCGGAAGCAGTGCACATCAATGTCGAACGCCCTCAAGACCGCGTATCTCAATATCATCCTGCCCTATGAGATCTACCTTGCTAAGCACAAGCAAACTAGTTCCCCAGAAAGCTCGCCTGGAATCGCCGCTGCCGGCACCAAACGAGGGGCAACCATGGACAGCGAGGACTCTCTTGTCACCCCTGCGGCGTCTCCACCTAGCAACGACAGCATACTTCCTACGCCGGCAAGACGATCGAAACGTTTAAAAAAGGAGCCCACCTCCTATGCAGGTACTTAACTCTACGTCCTCCTTTTCTTCATTATCGGCAAAAATTTTCGCGATGAACGCATTATCTTGTCTATTGTTGCGACTATGTCCATGAACAGTGATTGAAAATTTTGTCCGCTCTAGAATCTGCGCCTTCATCTCCAGCTACACCTCGACCGGAGCGAATGTCGGTGGAGCCGACTTCAGCGAAAGCAGAGAACAACACCGACAGCAACGCGGACATCGATACCGCCAAGGCGATCTGTGAACTGTGTCATGTGGGTGGACACCTTGACAAGATGCTTATTTGCGATGGATGCGAGCTTGGACACCATACCTTCTGTCTCAACCCACCGTTGCTGCATGTCCCCAAGACGGACTGGTATTGCCCCAAATGTCTAATTGCTGGCGAGGATTTTGGATTCGAGGAAGGCGAGGAGTATTCACTTAGCTCCTTCCAGCAAAAGTGCAACGCCTTTAAAAAGGAGTGGTTTGAAAACCAAGGATATAAGGACGATGAGGTTCCAGAGGATGTAGTCGAGCGGGAGTTCTGGAGACTTGTCGAAAATGCGTTCGAAACGGTGGAGGTCGAGTATGGCGCAGACCTCCACTCTTCGCAGCACGGCAGGTAAATTCTCTGAAGTGGGGTATTTTTTTACGTCAATCCTACCTGGCACTGCGGACACGGAGTACTGACATGGTCATACTTGATGCCGATGAAATAGTGGGTTCCCGATGCGAACGCGTGATCCGTTGAACGAGTACTCGACTGATCCGTCCAACCTGAACAACATGCCGACGCTTCCACAGTCGCTCTTCCGTCATATCAAATCAGACATCTCAGGCATGATGATCCCTTGGCTCTATGTCGGCATGTGCTTCTCGACGTTCTGCTGGCACAACGAGGATCATTACACATATTCGATCAACTATATGCATTGGGGCGAAACCAAGACCTGGTATGGCATCCCCGCCTCAGACGCTACCAAATTTGAGGACACGATGAGGCAGTCCGTTCCTGAGCTGTTTGAGCAGCAGCCTGACCTTCTTTTCCAGCTCGTGACGATGCTCTCACCTGGAAGACTGGTGGAAAATGGTGTTAAGGTCCTGGCACTGGACCAAAGACCCGGCCAGTTCGTCGTGACCTTTCCCCAAGCTTACCACGCTGGATTTAACCATGGGGTATGTCCACTATTGATCGTTTGATTTATACTATGAAGTTGTTATACTACGGCGGATGACTAATATCATTTCTTTTTTATGGCCATATTAGTTCAACTTTGCGGAGGCGGTCAACTTTGCGCCACCAGACTGGTGCCAATTTGGAATCGAATGTGCACTGCGATACAAGGCTCACAAAAAGCACCCCGTCTTTTCTCATGATGAGCTCATCATCACGACGGCACTCAAGGACGGCAACATCCCCGAGACAGCGCAATGGCTACAATACGAGATGAAGGAGCTGCTCGAACGCGAGATGGCCCAGCGAAGACGCACATTGGCTCAGTATCCGTTTATGCGCGTGGTTCTGGAAGAGGTGGATCGACCCGAGGAGGAAGTTCAGTGCATGTACTGCAATTCGTATGTTTATCTGTCCCAGGTTGCCTGCAGCTGTGGACCGAAGGTTACGTGCGGCGATCATATTACAGAGGTAAGGGAGAACTAGTCAATATTTGCTTTTGCCGGTTTTTTTTGCGTATGTTGCCATAATAGATCGCCTGTGTGCTAACGCGAGTGATCTATCGTCTTTTTTTTCAGCTTTGTGAATGCGATATGAAGGAGCGGTTCTTGAGGGTACGATTCTCGGACACAGAACTCGAGGAGATGACCCAGCGTATTGCCATAACGGCGGCAAACACCTAAGGAGAAGCAATAAACTTTCTGGGGTGAATTGTGTGCATCCCGCCATCAGCGGATGGGCAGTGGAGGAGCAAGGCTAGGGTTGAAGACATGGAAGGGCTTCAAATATAATACCAAAAACGAGGACAGGTCACCGCCTGTTTCTTTATTTTTCTTTTCTTCGTCTTCTTTTCTTCTACTTTTTTTTCTTCGTCATCGTCTCTTGGCGCTCTAATGGCAAGATACTCCTTGCTTGAACGCGTTGCCATAACGTTTTTTTTTCATTTGTACATCGCTTGTATCATGCTCTCGCAATAAAAAATAAAACAATAACAACAGATCATTAATTTCCGATAACTGCAGGTGTCTCTTCATTCGATTCATTGGGAGAAGAGTAAATATTTGTGGAATAGAAGCAGGACTCAATGCGCCCAAAGCATATCATGCAATTCATCGATATCGACCGCCGGATGCACATTCATCAACTGGTCAGTATCATCCAGCAATCCAAAGTCATAGTTCAACACACCTCCTTCGCCTCCATCATGAATCCTCAGTCGGTCGTGCAGTCCTTTCTTACTATCCAACCTATGCTCACCCAACGCCCCTTCCGTACCGTTCACCATCAGTAGCGACGATGCTGCATCTGCCACCACTGCTGCTTCCTCGGCCGCGACCACGGACTCATTCTTCTTCAGGGCTTTGGCGCTCTTGTTAGACGAAGACATCGGCGGGCTGTTCGCATGCTTTCGATTTATTGATACAAAATCGCCAGAACCTACCGCTGCGGCTGGATGTTCGGCATGACTGACAAGTCCTGCAAGCCTTTGATTGATATCCAAATCTCCCTTATCTCGCGCCAGCGCAATGCTCTGTTCTAAATTCGCACCTGTCGCAGCATGCGATCCCTGCTGCTGCTGTTGTTACTGTTGTTGTTGGGTTCGTAGCAGGCGGTGATGCAAGACACTATTCTCTCCCGAATAAATGACCTCGGTGCCTGCATCAATCCCCGAAATCCCATCGCTGTATCCGACCATAAACGCTCCCGGCGAGGCATCACACAAGCGTCTCAGAATCCGATCCAACATTGAGACATGGTTTGTGCACAATCGGCG